>NC_057802.1:296460148-296644301 GCF_018294505.1 Triticum aestivum | reverse complement strand
AAGAATTCCTGAAGCTTGAGCACGTCGACTGTAGAGGGGAAGAAGGCGGACTGCGTCCACTGCACCGCCAGCGCACTTTCCGGCGGCTCCGGCATCCTTAGCCACTCCCTTGCCCTTGGTAGATTTTGGCGCCATGACGGCTGGGGGAGGAGGGCAAGACCGAGGGCGGCAGGGGCACAATGGCGGCAAGCAGGAACGAAGCTTGAAGAAGAAGAGGGAGGCAGGCGGAGGTCTCCGAGATTGGGGTTGCGCGGAGGATAAAAGGAACAGTGCTCCCGCGGTTATCCCTTTTATGGGGAAGCCGCGGGGCGCGCTGCCCATTTACTGCGATGTGACGCATGCGTGTGGAAACCGCCCCACGCTTGCCGCCCAAGTCACGCACGCCCCTCCACGCCGCGCCGCGCGCGCGGGTCATGGGAAGCGGAGCGCGCGAAGAGTCTTACCACGGTAAAAACCGCCCCACTTGCCCGCGCACCGTTTTGGGCCTGGCCCAACAATGTGTCGCGCTTATGTGTGGCCCAGGCCCGGGGGCTCCTGTCGGTGTACAAAAAGAGGGGCACGCTTTTGTACCCCTTTACCTGTGCATGGGCAGTTAGAGCCGCGCCCACGCCCACACCAAGCAGAACAGGGGAGGTGAGCCAAGGTAAGACCGAAGCCCAAGACAATCAAAGCAACGCCAAGGCCAAGACCACAAAGAGTAGAGGGACGGAGCAGGTTCCCCCGGCAAGACCCTTGCCGGGCGGCCTCAGCGGCCCCGGCAAGGTCCTTGCCGGGGCAGCTCGCCCCACACCAACAGAGCGAGCCACCCTTGAGCCCACGGTCCACAACGCCATCATCAACATGGGGCCAGGGCTCGGGCAGGCACCTCTGTGGTGGCATGCAGATCTTTGTGAAGACATATTCAAGATCAGACGAGGATTAGAAGACGACGATTCTCGGCAATATCCCTGCCGAGGAAGGCCACCAGACCCCCGGCAAGGTTCTTGCCGGGGACGACAGCATGCCACGGCAAGACCCTTGCCGGGCCACCCGGCAGGGCCCTCGCCAAGGACGCCAGCGGGGCCACTGCCAAACCCGCGCCGGACAAGCTTCCACCACCATTCACATGCAGCTGCCAGCCCAACCAGCTGGGCGGGCACTTGCGTGGCAACATGCAACTCCCAGGCCAACTCATCGAGCGCCTGCGTGGCGGCATGCAGATCTTCATGAAGGCTCCAGCACCGCGCCACCTCAGCTGCCTGGCTGCCTACATGGCACCACGCACCTTTCTGGCCAGGGCGTGTGTCAAGGCGAGGAGGAGCGGCGACGGACGGGACGGGCCTCGTCCCCGTCCCCAATAAAGCAAGAGGACATCTAAGCTATGCATTAAATGCGTCTTGTCCTGTAATACGAGCGATAAGCTCAGGGCACTGTACGCCTTTCCACCTCCTGTGTGCCACTGTGGCAGCCCCTTCCGACTATAAAAGGAGGCCCATGGCATACTGGAGAAGGATTCGGCTCTTTCGAACCACGCACTGACCACAGCTAGTTCGAGAGCTCAAGAACTCTAAGAAATACACCCACCAAAGCAGGACTAGGGTTTTACGCATCCTCGCGGCCCGAACCTGGGTAAACGATCCTTGTGCTGTCTACTAGCCCTGCTCTCCTCGCAACCCTGCGCCCCGGCTACCGTAGTAGGGATTCTTGTGATCCCATAGGTGTCGTTCCACACCGACACCGGGCAGCTTGTTCGGCCTTTAATTCAGCCGATGCCTTTTCGGCAGCAGCATTGCTACGACGGACTTCCTCCTTGGCCTGGGTCAGCTCCGCTCAAAGAAATTCAACGGCGGCAGCACCATCTGCAGCCACGTGCATTCCAGCATCTAAAATCTCAGCATCATGTTTATACCACAAACAATGTATGAGGATCGCCCCGAATACATACCTTGCGACTCGTCAAGACGCGTATTGATTAATGCAAGATCATCCCCTGCCACGTCAAGCTTCCGCTGTAGCTCGGCAATTTCCATAGTCCAGGAAGTGGCCAAGGGGGATGCAGCCTGTGTTTAAGCTCATCGGGTTAGTCCTCAAAACGATCATTTTTATCCTCTGTTTGCTTCCTAATGGAAGATAACCTGAGTCTTAGGGGCTACTACCTATACACAGGCACATCTTTGCAAAGGAAACATAGCTGAAAAACATTATGTCGCAAACCTCGAAGCCTTTAAGTAGGCTCATGAAGGCTTCATTTAATCCGCTCTTCACAGACGAAATCTTTTCAATCACTGTACCCATCAGGGTACGCTGCTCCCCCGAGACAGATGCCTTCCGCAACATGTCCTGCAATATATCGGGAGTCTTCGGGTTTCCGGACACTGCTCCAGGGGCACAGTCATCCTTTGAAGGAATCTGTTCACCCGTCTTCAGAATCACTGTTGGCTACGAGCCAGACAGTCCGGGGCCTTTGCTATCATCAACCCCGGACTCCCGGACGGTCGGAGATCCGCCTTCGGGCACTGCCGCCTTTGTCCCCTGTGCAACTGGTTGATTAAAAGGGACCCTCCGCGACGACACTTCAGAATCATCGGCCTTATTGGGCGAGGAGGTTCGAGGAGGCGTCTCGCTCTCCATCATCTCTGGGAGGAGACTTCCTAAAGAAGAGGATTGCCCAGAAAAACTCTGTACCGACCTGTAAAAATGCATGAACGCGTTACGAATATCTTCGGTTAATAGCAACGAAGCGGACGCTATCAAAGCACCCCGGATTCACTTACGGTTTGGGCGAGGGCTTGTCCCCTTGTTGGAGCTGTTCAGCGGCATCGCTTCCCAAACCCAAGCCGCTCGCTGGTGGCATCTTGCCCCTCTTAGAAGACCGCCCCTCCCAATCTTCAGAGGCGGCCCTTTTCCTCCTGCTAGGAGAAGGGATACTGGATCCTTTTTTGCCCCTGTCTTCAGGCGAGGAAAGGTCGATCTCTCCGGACTCAGTGTCCGACTTACCTCCAGAACCAAGGTCCTCTTGGGCTTTCTCGCTCTCCTCTTTGCCCCTTACCGGCGCCTGGCGTGGTGCCGAGGCCAGCATCCTTATTAGCACTAGAGTAGCTGAGTCTTCGGGAAGAGGAGCCAGACACCTGACCCGTTCCACCTTCTCTATCCAGCCCTGGAAAAAGATGGATTGCTCAGTATCCTATTATGGGACGCTCGACTACAGGGTGTTCGGAAGTGTCATACTTACCGGGGTGGTCGAATGATTGCTTTGGAGGCCGATGTCTTCGGTGGTGGCTGGCCATTGCTCCTGTTCCCTGAAAAACAACCTCCTCATTCCTTCGTGCGTAATGCCGAAGAAGTGCTGAAGAGTCCGCGGCCCTTCTGGGTTAAACTCCCATATGCGGCGAGGCCGCCGCTGGCACGGCAGAATCCGACGGACCAGCATTACTTGAATAACATCAACAAGATCGATGCCCTTCTCGGCAAGGCTTCGGATGCGAACCTGCAGAGTCTGCACTTCATCAACGGATCCCCAGCCCAACCCCTCATTGATCCATGAAGCAAGCCGAATTGGGGGGCCGGATCGGAACGCAGGCGCAGTTTCCCACTTAGAGCCACAAGGCTCGGTGATGTAGAACCACCCCTGCTGCCATAAGTCGGAAGACTCAGCGAAGGATCCCTGAAACCAAACAGCGCTAGCGAGCTTGCCCACTGTGGCGCCACCGCACTCTGCCTGCTCCCCCTCTATCTCTTGAGGCTTTACATTGAAGGTCTTGAGCCACAAGCCAAAGTGCGGAGGAGTTCGAAGTAAGGCTTCGCACGTGACGATAAACGCCGATATAAGAAGAATAGAGTCCGGGGCCAGATCGTGAAAATCTAGCCCGTAATAGAACATAAGCCCCCGGACGAAGGGGTTAAGTGCGAACCCTAACCCGCGAAGGAAGTGGGACAGGAACACGACCCTCTCGCCAGATCTGGGGTAGGAATAATCTGCCCCTCGGCAGGAAGCCGATGAAGGATTTCTGCAGTCAGATATCTGGCCGCTCGAAGCTTTGCAATATCCTCCTCTGTGACAGAAGAAGCCACCCACCGGCCTTTACGGTTGGATCCGGACATGATCGGAGCTTGTGCTGGTCGAAACCCGGGTGTTGGAACTCGAGGTATCAAGGTTGAGGAAGAAGCAAGCCTGAAGGAAAAATACAGAGCGGAACCCCTATATAGGGACTGTGAATATTAAGCGCCTCCTCCTAGGCCTCAAAACTTGCCTGTTTCCAAGGAGTTGTACCCAAACAACGGTTGGGTTACCCACGTTCGGGTTGACAAGAATCCCCTAAAAAAGGGGAGACACGATCTCCTCTTGGATAAGGCACGCCAATAAAATCGCGTCTTAAGGCGTGGGGCGACGAGCCAGCTAAAAGGCGGTTCGCAAATAATGGCTGAAGCAGGCGTGATGTCATATTACCAAAGAATTGTTGGGGGATTGGACTCATGGAATATTATATCCTCTATAATTGTGTATACAAGTCCGGATACAATCAACACATCTGAAGACTATCTTGGAGTTCGGAAAGGGGAACCCGCCTTGCAATGCCGGAGACAATCTGCGCGCCGGACTCCTTGTCATTGAAGCCAGGTTCAGGGGCTACTGAGGGAGTCCTGGACTAAGGGGTCCTCGGGCGTCCGGCCTGTTATCCATGGGCTGTGAAGACATGAAGACCAAAGACTGTACCCGTGTCCGGATTGGACTCTACTTGGCGTGGAAGGCAAGCTTGGCAACTGAAGATTCCTTCTTATGTAACCGACTCTATGTAAACCCTAGACCCCCCCCCCCCCGGTGTCTATATAAACCGGAGGGGTTAGTCCGGAAAATATATACACATTACCATAGTCATATAGGCTAGACTTCTAGGGTTTAGCCGTTACGATCTCGCGGTAGACCAACTCTTGTAATACTCATATTCATCAAGATCAATCAAGCAGGAAGTAGGGTATTACCTCCATAGAGAGGGCCCGAACCTGCGTAAACATCGTGTCCCCCGTCTCCTGTTACCATCGATCCTAGATGCACAGTTCGGGACCCCCTACCCGAGATCCGCCAGTTTTGACACCGACATTGGTGCTTTCATTGAGAGTTCCACTGTGCCGTCGACAAAAGGTTCGATGGCCCCTTCAATCATCGATAATGACACTGTCCAAGGAGGAACGTTCCTCCCCGGACAGATTTTTGCGTTCGGCGGCTTTGTACTACGGGCCAACTCGCTTGGCCATCTGGAGCAGGTTGACAGCTACGCCCCTGACCATCATGTCAGATTTGGAAGCTTGAACTACGTCGCGGATATCCATGGAGACTTGATCTTCAATGGGTTCGAGACCGCGGCAATCGCTCCTCCTCGCTCCGATGAACATGACTTAAATCTGTCATCGGACCACACCCAGGAGATGGTTCCTGTTGCTGCAACGGCCTTAGATCCGGGGCAGATCGTGCCGTCCGAGGCCACAGAATCCGTGGCATTGGAGTCGTGCACGGACTCAACACCCTGCAATATCTGCGTCAACGGAATTCCGGACTCTTTTTCGGCTATAATTTCCGAACCACGTATGCCTGCGGACACCGAGTTGGATCGGTTATCGATCTTTGAGTTCAGAGTCGCAGACATCTTTCAACACTCGCCCTTGGGCGATATGCTAAATTCATTAAAAAACCTGTCCTTGGCAGGGGACTCACAGCCGAACTATGTTCGGTTCGAACTAGGGGCTGATGGAGAATTTTGCTTCCCACCCGCCACCCACTTCATAGCTACTGTCGAAAACTCAACCGACATGCTTAACTTGGGCTCCGAAGACATCGACAGCTCGGACGGCGATGCCGACAAGGAGCAAGGCCAAGACCACCCATTCACAAGAAGTTGGACGGCCACCTCTTCATACGATGTGTACATGGTCGATACACCAAAAGACAGAACACCGGCACCGGAGGAAACAATACCCCGGACGACGCCGAACACAATGAAGACCTTGTCGGAGCAAAATCCGAACAGGAGGAACAAGCCAACGGGCAAGCCAGCCCCGACGAATAGGCCCTGCCCAGCGACAATTCGGAGGACGACAACTACCTTCCGCTCTCCGAAGACGAGGTAAGCCTCGGCGACGAAGACTTCATCGTACCCGAAGGACCCCTCGAGCAGGAGCGTTTCAAGCACAGGCTAATAGCTACCGCAAGGAGCCTGAAAAAGAAGCAGCAGCAGCTTCAAGCTGACCAAGACCTGCTCAATGATAGATGGACCAAAGTCCTGGCTGCCGAAGAATACGGCCTTAGGGGCCCAGCCAAAAGCTACCAGAAGCATAGATCGCTACCTCAGTTTGATAACGAGGCGTTGGAGCCCATACCATTATCACACCATGCGGCAGGTCGACGACAATCCGGTCCGGATAAAGAGGCAACTCAAGCCGAACTCCAGACCACCCAACCTTGCCGTAAAGGCAAGAATAACACAGCTCGTGGTTGTCCAGACGACCTTCGACGCGACTTGGACAGTAGAGCATGACACGCAAGATCGATCTACGGATCGCGAGGGCATGTCCCGACACATGACGACGGCTACCTATTCGGACACGACAACCCTAGCCATGCCCGAGCCGAAAACCACAAATGGACTCCTTCAGAGTCACGTCGCATTGTGGCCCAACATAGAGGCGCCGCACACCCTCTTCGCTTCACCGATGAAGTAATGAATCATGAATTCCCCGAGGGATTCAAACCCGTCAATATTGAACCATACGACGGAACAACCGATCCCTCGGTATGGATAGAAGATTTGATTCTCCACATCCATATGGCCCGTGGAGACGACCTCCACGCCATTAAATACATCCCACTAAAGCTAAAAGGACTAGCTCGGCACTGGTTAAACAGTCTGCCTGAAAATTCCATAGGCAGCTGGGAGGACTTGGAAGAAACCTTCCTTGGCAACTTCCAAGGAACATATGTCCGGCCACTGGATGCCGATGACCTAAGACACATTGTCCAGCAGCCCGGAGAGTTGGCCAGGGAGCTCTGGACTCGGTTCTTAGTAAAAAAGAACCAAATCGTCGACTGTCCGGACGCGGAAGCCCTTGCGGCCTTCAAACACAGCGTCCGGGACGAATGGCTGACACGCCACCTCAGCCAAGAAGGACCTAAATTCATGAAAGCCCTCACTGCTCTGATGACCCACTTTTGCGCGGGGGAAGACAACTGGCTCGCTTGCAGAAGCAACAGTGCTAGCGACCCGGGCACTTCCGAAATCCGAGACGGTAACGGCAAGCCACCACGAAGCAAATACAACAGTCGCAATGATAACGAAAGATCACGCGACGCAGCGGTCAACGCCGGATTCAGCAATCCCAAGCCCGGTCAGCGGACGAAGCCATTCAAGGTGAATCGCGACGAACCATCCAACCTGGACAGGATATTGGACCGACCCTGCCAGATTCATGGCCACCCCGATAAACCAGCCAATCATACTAACAGAAACTGCTGGGTCCTTAAGCAAGCCGGCAAGCTCAACGCCGAACACAGGGGAAGGAGGCCGCCAAACGACAGGGATGACAGAAAGGTTCACCAATGAAGCAGCAGGGGTAAGAAGCAATCTCCACCGGAGGATCAACTACTCCCAGAACGGAAATAGCAACCCGGCTTCCGCCGCCCACTTCGTACACCCACCAAATTTGTACCGCGCATACATCATTACGCACTCAAGATACCATGGGCATTGGCGGAAGCACAATACAGACAACCTGCAAACACCCCAGTAACATTTTTTTATTTATTTTCCCTTTTATTTTTTCTTCCTTGGCTATCCTTTAAAAACAGATGACGAACAGGATAAACGTCGGAACTGGCTCTATCGGAGTCCGGATCCGTATACTCACCTAAGGGGCTATTTCCATCAAGGATTCCCCCCACCGAGGACGGGCGGCGCAAACGTGCGATAGGAGGTCCAAAATAAATTTTGGTAGACCACACTCTCTATTTCTCGAGCCTGTACTATGCCTATTCCTCCGCCTCCAACCCCGAGCATGTCCAATAGCCGGGAGGATGGCTTTTATATATATCATAAGTAATCATTGGCATACCGCTCAGTTCCCAGTAAAACATATCCGAACTAATCATCCATGTTGTCTCGCCATGGAATATGGCTGCCACGTTTGCTTCACAAATATACCCTGGTATAAACTGCCAGGGGCTCGGTATGGGAACAAATGAGTTGCCAGCAAAAGCCCGAACAGCTCTACAGCGCACTTCGGCGTCGCAAGTTTGGCCTTATATGCATCAGCTCCGAATCATTGTCTTGGGTCAATAGTTGGGTTGCCCGGCTCCTGTGCTTGCTACCCTATGTTCCGCTCTATCGGCTAGGGTAGTAAAGGGAGAACTACTGCGATTGTGCCCTGGTCTAAACCGGATGAGCACCTCAGTAGAGAAAGCCGAAAACTGACTGTCATGATGCGGCGAGAGCTGGTCAACCACTTGACGACTTCTTGGAATCTTTAGCGATTCTCCGTGTAACATGAGGGATCTTTTTCAAGATCAAAAATGTAAGGCACCCTATGCCGCATACATACCAGGGGCTATGTCGTAGCCCCACAATAAAACTCCTATGGCTAAGTGAAAGCGTTAACGCCCTATAGTCCGATTGCCTGGTTCGCCGCATTATCACCTCCTTCAGGGACCAAGACGTTGGATAAAGAGTGATCAAATGCTTTTCCGAACACCCCCGTACTTCCTACGAGGGGGCTGAAGCCGACGACTGGAAAACTTTCAGTTTATATAAAAAACGGCCGCACAGGAGGAATTCAAACTTTCAAGCAAAAACATATAAATAGATTAACTATAAAATTGTCTTTTACAATTATCTTACACTTCACTCGAACATTATGTCTTTCGAGCATTGGCCCTCTATCAAGCGGGTGGCCCCTAGGACGTCTTCAAAATAATGCTCCGGTTCCGGACGGTCCCTGCCTTTGGGTGGACTCTTCGTCGCAACATCGACGGCCTTCATCTTCCCCCAGAATGTCTTGACTCGGGCGAAGGCCATCCGTGCACCCTCAATGCACGTTGACCGCTTCACAGCATCGATACGCGGCACCGCGTCAACAAGCTTCTGCACCAAACCGAAATAGCTATTCCGTGCAGGCTCGGTTGGCCACAACCGGATTATGACATCCTTCATGGCAGCACCGGATATCCTATGAAGTTCGGCCCATTGGGACATCTGTTCATTAAGCAGCAGAGGGCGCTTTAACGCGCCAAACTGTGACCCCCCCACCGCCTTCGAAGATGATGTTCTCGATGATGAAACAGTTGGCCGTTTTGTCATCACCGGCGGCCGGCACTCTGTCAAACAGGTTGCAGGCGCCGGGAAGCATGTTGGCTGGTATCTCCCGCGGGCGTTTCCTCGCCCCTCCGGAGGATGATGCACCGGCCACCTCTGTGGCGTTGAGGTCGAAGGCCATGGGCGCGGCCGCGGGCATGGGCGGAGCCACCACGCTCATCTCCGGCAAGCATTCCCCGAAGAAGCGGAAGGCTTGCGGATAGACATGGAAGTCGGGAATCGGCTGTGTGGCAGACGTGCGGGGCGACTCTAGCAGCACCATCCGAAGAAATGCCGACGAGCACATGCTGGCCGCGGCCACGGCGACGCTGACGAGCCCGTGCTGGCCAGGGTTTAACCCTACGTAGAGCAAGGCCTCCCTCGTTGTTGTGGCGACTCGGGCATTGCTTTCCTCCTGTTGTGCGGCGGCGGAGAGGGCGGCGACGGCCGCTGCTTCGAGCTTTGGCGCGTGCCTCCGACCCTTCCTCTTGGCCGGCTGCACGGCCCGTTCCTCAGGCGTCAGCTACTTCTTGGGCGGCGCCGCAGTCTTGCGTGGCGCGCTGGGCTTGCCTTTGGCGGAGGCGACGAAGGTGAGGCCGGACAAGGCGAGGGATGCGAGGCCGACGACGGCATTGAGGGTCGGCGTGTCGTCCATGGCGAGCGGTTGGGAGCGCGTGCGGGCGGAAGTGTTTTGGGAAAGTGGAGGAAAATGATGGTCGTTGTGCCACCGACTGGCGGGCCAAGGGGAGGAGTAGGCGCACGTCGCGCGCGACCGCTTCATGTCCGCGCCAACGCAAATGAGGCCAAAATTTGAGCCAGGAATGAGTCGTCGGGCGGACGAAAAGCAGATGTCCGTTCGTTTGGGTGGCGCGTTGGGCTGACTTTTGTGTCCGTTTTGACCAAACGGACACGCGCGGACGAAATGGGTCGGCACGTTGGAGTTGCTCTAAGGACTTGATCAACTAAAAAATAGATAAATACAAATGTACTGGCAAACAAGTTCTCGCTACCCAGTACTATCAGCCTACTTGCTGTACATTTCGAAAATTCATATGCTGTTTCAGCGACTTTTGGAAGGTCAAAGTCGCGATCAGGAATTACTCTTGTGGAATGTGGATTCCCACCATAGTAATCTACCATCCAGTAAGATCATAAGCAGAAGGCTTATTTGATCTTCATTTTTTCCCAGCGAAAGCTTTATTTACATTTTACGTCCCAGATGATACTCCTTACCGCAAGCAATTCCAACACACGCGGCTTTGCCTTGGACTGCTAATCCAGGTCAGGTGTCTCCACCATCGACATGCGCCGGCCGGCTCTTCCTCCGTTCCTTCAGTGACATCAGACATGAGAGTTCAGACTATTGCAATTTGACACTTAACACATAGAGTAGTAATAAAGTAGAGACAGTACTCAGTACAAACCTCCCGTGATAGCCCATCCTCTGCTTCGAGCATACGAACGGCCTGACCCATAGTAGGCCTTCTGCCAGCAACGGGGTCTACACACTTGAGCGCGACTAGGAGAGCACGCTTGAGAGCCTGTTTAGTTGGTTTAGCCTCCATTTCAGGATCAACCACCTCCTCTGCTTTCCTGCTGCCAACCATCTGTTTAAGCCACTCCACCATATGGACCTGCAGGGTATCCATATCAGCATATCTTTCCCCAATTAAAAACCACAAGATTTGGAAAGAAACATGAGTGACCACTAGGTATATATGTTTGAGGCATGCATGGCCGCTACAGGGTTGGTTCTGTGCGTGCTCACCTCATTGGCAGGCCGGCTGTAGTTAACAGGATCCCTTCCAGTCACCGCTTCCAAGAGTAGTACCCCAAAACTGTACACGTCGCTCTTTTCATTTAGCAGTCCAGTATTTACGTATTCAGGGGCTACATAGCTGAAAACAATGCAACCGAGTTAATAGATTGTTACCTTATCAATTCCTAATGGATAATTCAACTCAGGGAAATGGGTTCACTGGATATCAATGTTTCTCCAGTTTCTGCAACTCAGTGGGGAAAAAATGGGAGCATGACAATAAGAGCTTACCCAAAAGTCCCCATAACTCGAGTAGTTATATGGCTCTTCCCTTCACCCAAGAGCTTAGATAATCCAAAGTCAGAAAGTTTTCCATTGAATTCTTCGTCAATAAGGATATTACTGGATTTGATATCACGGTGAATAACTTTTGGCTCTATGCCTTCATGCAAATAAGCCAGTCTGCCAAGCAGAATGATTTGTTGAAAGAGGACCCAATATAGAAGAAAGACACCAAATTCAAGAAGAGGACATCACTTACGCTTTAGCAATGCCAAGGGTAATTTTTATGCGGGCTTCCCAGGTAAGAACACCTTGTTGACGCATCGCACCATGCAACCACTGTTCTAAGTTGCCGTTGCTGATGTATTCGTAGACAAGCATCCTGCAAGAAGAGTTACTTAATTGTAGTGGCTGCAAATAGTAATTGTTACACAAAGGTACTATATACACCGATCAAGCAAATAGACTTTCATGTGTTCATATGCACTTATATAAACTTTACAAGGTTATACTTGTATTGCCTTAAGAAAACAGACTTAATACCTAAGGAGGAAAAAAATGGATCAACCAGTCACTCCGTGAAATAATTGCGCCTCACATGAGTTGACCTCTGATGGGCGGGTTGGTGCTAGTGCACCAAGACAGTCTTTTCTTATTCATTCCACACCATCTAGATCAGTAAAAGAACATATGGTACAATGGATTATCTTTTAGTGTTATCTGTAGCAATGCTCCTCAGATTATTGGATGATTAAAATTAAACAAGGAAATGTGTGATTGAGACAAGACATCTCGTATAATGGTGAAAAATGTCTTCTATTTCTTGCTAAGAGATCAAGATCATCTCTTAGCTAAGAGAAGGCAAACTCCTTTTTTCCTCGTTCATCATACAATCTACATGGTACTGCCAAGATAACACCATCGTAGATGCCCTAAGGAGATAGGAAGCTATCTACAATATGCCAATACTCAATCCACAATAACATAAGGACATGACTGTGGCAGGCAACTGTTATGAGCAAATATTGGTCATGTAAGATCAATTATGAGCGAAGCAGTATCTTGTCAACTAGGCTCGACTTAATATTAGCAAGACGTGATTCAGACTGCATAAATCAAGCATATACATAAACTTCAAATATATTTTTAGGTAAATGGCGAACTAAAGATGATAATATTACATAAATGTTTCTTGAAACAGCATTGGTACCTGAACTGCATATAAAGTGGATGAATGCTTATCATAAATCTCTTACTAGTTACTAATTCGTAAAATGATTCTAAATGATGCCTTGATACTCATATTCAACATTAAACAACTGAACAACATAATAAGCATCGAGCACACTAAGATAACAACTGAAAACTTTTGTTGATTTTGAGATAGACAACAATGTTGCATATACTATGTGGAGCTAGTGTTGGTATCCGATTATATACAATTTTCCTCAGTAGATTTGAGATGACAAAGTCTGCTAGCTAAACTGTATCAAGATTTTGGTAATTAATGCATTGTACATAAACATTGAAAGCATGCCTTGCAATCATACAAATTGCTATCTACAACTTTTAACTAAAGAACTTAAAAAATAAACTCAAGAGATGTGATGGGAATAAAAGAATAAACATGAAAATATATAGTAATGTAACTATCCGCGAAAGACAAATATATGGGACTACAGCTTGACGAATATTGGTGAATGGAAGAGAAAATAAAAAGTCTGGTTAACAGAGTGTGTAAACAAAGATTCACCTGTGGCTTCCCTCGACACAGTAACCCAGAAGTCGCACCAGATTCTTATGCCTAACATGACCAATGGCCTCAACTTCGACCCTGAACTCTTTCTCTGCCTGGCCCCTGGAAAACCATACGAAGATTTCAGAGAAGTCAATAATATATTACTCAAGGCATGTAATTTTGTGGTCTATAAGAAGTTATTCTTTATGGTAAGAATCAATGTTAATGTCTCTTACAGGTTATTAAAAAGTTTTTTGATTGCAACATCAGTTCCATTTATAAGACGGCCATGATAAACAACCCCATATCCGCCCTCTCCAATGATATGCTCATTAGAGAACCCATTTGTTGAATGCTCCAACTCTCTGAGAGTATACCAATGACCCAAACCCAGGTGAGAGAACTCTGGGAGACCAGCTCGAGGAGACATGGACATGGTGGCACACTGAGAGTACTCCCTCTTATCATATGCTGAACTGCCTTCATCACCAGAGTATAACTCCTGGGCCCTATCATATTGGTGCGAGCTGCACTCAATCAAATTATGATCATCACTTGATTTGCTCGTAATCAAGTGAGCGAACATTTTCCCCGATTCTTTCTCTGGATCTCTCTCCTTCACTGGAAAGATGTGACTTTCTGGGGCACTGATGTTCTCCACGAAAGCTCGGCTACCAACTTCATCTACTGCAATCTCTTTGGTTACATCTGGGATTTCAGGCTCAGCAATATCATGATGATTCCCTCGTCTCCTCCAGTATACCAACAGGAAGCATATGAGGCCTAGGACAAACAGAATTGCAGCCCAAATGCTTATGCCAAGCACAACCCATAGTCTCAAACCAAAAGGCGGGGTCCTGGACAATAACTCCACCCGTAAGTTTTCACTTGTTGACATTTTGATTTCCCTGCAACCAGGACACACTTCAGCATTAGGTCATCCTTGCTGCACATCTTCAGAAATAATAGGACTGCG
Organism: Triticum aestivum; assembly: GCF_018294505.1. Lineage (NCBI taxonomy): Eukaryota > Viridiplantae > Streptophyta > Magnoliopsida > Poales > Poaceae > Triticum > Triticum aestivum. The sequence continues at coordinate 296,630,232 of NC_057802.1, read as the reverse complement.
GTGATATTTTTAGACATAAACAAATAAAGAGATTGAATAATAAATTGGTAACAACACATAAAGCCATTATCAAGGTTACCAAAAAGAGAATTAAATGGCTAGTTACATAAAGGTTATTCAAGTAAATCACACAAGAATGGCTTTACTAGAAACCAAGAAGTGCTGATGGCACTCCAGAAAAAAATTGAATACAGTACTAACATAATCTCTTCACTAAAATGTAACAAAATAGCACAAGATCATGTAGAGATCCCTGCCTTCAATGATTATAGCATTATACGAGAATTAAACACCGAGTTACAGATTGTTTACCTGACCGACAACTGGACAGTCACTTGCAGCTCATAGACCAGACCAGCAACATAAAAACCTAATTCAACATCGATAAGAATGTTAAAAGAAGATTATCTACAGAATTCAGGAAGTCCAAACGACCAATTTATTCATAATGTATAAGACAAACAGCCGTTATAAGCAATTGATTGGTCTCTGAGTGCAATTAACATCGCAAATGCTAAAAATCTGACGCCGGATTTATAGGCATGGCAAATCAAACATTTTTCATGGCAATTTATACTGGTGCAAGGATGGCAAATTTAGTTTGCAAGCATGGCAATTTCCTGGAAAAAAAATGAACCGAGGCGGATTTGCCATGCTCGCCAACTAGACTTGCCATCCTCTGCAAACACAAGTTACACAACTTGCCATGAAAATGCCTAAAAATCTGACGTTCGCTGGATACTCGGGTCCATTAACATTAGCTCCAAAGCTCAAACATATCATACTCATTTTATGAAGCAACCTTGAGTACGTGATGTTTCCCAGGGTACTGACAATACATTGACAAATCAAAAGAACACACAAAAACTCTATATATCATGATCAAGAAAGAAGAGACGATCCAACTTTCATAGGGCACAGACTGGAAGCAGAGATGGGGAAGTCCAGTTTATAGATAGAGGGTGATAAAGACTAGCAGCTTGGGTTCAATTATGAGCGACATTCATCCAAGAGTACCAAGAAACTATTAACTCGGTTTCATCAAAAAGAAACTATTAACTCGGCTCATCTACTTCGAGTAAACACCCTGAACACATTAACACTGACTAAATCTGGGGCAAATAGCTCCGGTGCCTTCCATGGGAGCACCATGTGAGTCACGCAGCACGTATCTTTTTGATGCGAGCCTTGGTAGGCAAACACACAAGCAACTCGCCTGCACTCTCACACACAGCCTGAAAACTACAGGCATCTTATATCTTATCAACCATGCTCACCTGGGCATCATCAAGCGGGCCAAGAACGGGCAGAGGAGGCCGAACCCAGAGTCGGCAACCCGTCCGCCACCCCACCGCCCGCGCTCACGGAGACCACCATTCGGCCCCGCCACCCCTGGTACTCCTATACCCTACTCGAGAGGTGGAGAGATCGAAGTGGCCGAGGCCAGCCAGCAAGTCGAGTCTTGGTTGAGGCGAGGAGATTTCTCTTGGTTGGTGAGGTGCCTCTCTTCCTTCCTGGTCCGGCACACGCTTGTTGGTTTCTTTCGGCCGGGTGTCTGTGCCTAGAGTAGCACTGGAATTTAGTACTACTAGTACCACCAGCTCGTTTTCTTTTTTCTTGGTTGGATTTTGGTGAGCTGTATCCGGATCAGCTTGTCTGCCGAATTAAAACGCCAAAATAGATGAAAATTTCTTCTGTGAATGAAAAAAACTAAGGCTAGATGCATGAAATGAGACTAGTCTACACTTGTGAAATAAGGAGTACCAATATTTTCTGTGAACGTGTGCAATCGTGACCAAGTTGTTCGGTCAGGAATATCTTGCTAGGTTGGGCTCCCTTCCTTGGCTAGGCATTATCCTCCTCCTCCTTTGCTTTACAACTCCCACTGATTATAAGTGAAAGAAAAGCAGGGGCGCACTCGTGTAAAGATGGTAGCGGCTTTGGGGTTCATCGACCTGTGCTGTATTGCCCTCCTTTCCTTTCCTTTCCTTGAGGTCGAAGAAACCAAAAGAAGATGGCGCATGTACGTACGTACGTACGTTCGCTCTGTGTGAACTGTGAAGGAACCAACCTACTCCCGCGTGTCATGTCACCTTGTGTTTCTCGCCAAAGAAGAACAAATATAACCATGGTGCGGGGAATTCTAACGAGTGCAAGACAAAAGCTGGTGAACGGTACGTACCAATGGGTAGATATCTGTAGCTTTCCCGTGACAAATCCCTCAAAAAAAAAAAAAAGCTTTCCCGTGACAAACCAAAGAGCGCCCGCTGCATTTTCATGTGACGAGATCTGGATGAGCGACCGTGTGTGTGTCGGACCCACCACGGTCCACGGGCCTCCGACCGTGAACTCCCCTGCCGAACATTTTAGCAGCCTGTTAAAAAACAATTGCTTGTTTCAAAATATAAAATAAAAAAAAGATTTTGACACGCAAGTACTCCTTCCGTAAAGAAACATAAGCTTTTAGATCACTACTTTATATTTCCTTACATAGGGAGTGCCGACCAGTAGTGCGGCGGATTTTCTTTCCGGCGGCTCTGGTCATTGTGGGCTTTTAAATTCAGTGCAAAACTTGGTTTTATGCTTATGCTGCCATTTCATGTAATCGGTGTTAGTTAATGTATACCGCACTAATTAGGTGTAGAATTGGGTGCCCTCAAAGCAGCTCTAGTAGTCTATTATAAATTTGGGAGTGAAATACGCTGCTACTCCATTAACTGAAACTGGTTGCATGCTTTAGTCCAACAACTCAGAAATTGATCAATTTAGAACATAAACTCGTTAATTTAATCAAACTAATGTGCAATGCATGTTAATATTAGTCAAGATAATAATTACATTGCTTATTAATATTAGGCAAGATATAAACTACATATTAATATTAGGTAGGATATAATTACTTGGTTAATTAGTGGAGGGTGCTTAAATGTGTTTAGTGCTAAAAACCGGAGTGACGTATACCGTTGGATAGATGTGGTTGAACGGATGAGATTTATTGGATCTCTGCAACTCACTCTTTTTATATTGGTATATAGATATAGATATAGATAAGACTAAAACAGATTTGGAAGAAAAAACGACCACGTGGTTGCCACCTCAGTCTATGTTTGATGGCTCGTAAATTGACTAATTTTTGCATGGGTCCTTTTGTAACAGCGCTAGCTTCCTTGTTAGGTGGCTTTAAAACACTAAAGAAAAAACTAAAGGCCACACTGTTAGATAAAACGAGAATAAACAAGACACGAGACATGGATTTTTACATGAAAACCTTTGCGGGAGAAAATCATGGACGCATGAAGACGTAATCATTATGATGGAGGAGTATTACAAGCACGAGACAACGGACCGTCATTAGGTGCGACTAAATAGGGTATATATGAGGGCAATACATGAGAGTCCTTGAAGAACAAGTAAACGAGTTGTACTCGTACGCGTCAACGTCAATGCAACGCCCACACCGTTTGTACTACGTCTAGTCTAACATGGTAGAATTTGAATCACAATTTAACAATCTCCACCTTGAGCCAAATTCCCTCCACGTTGAAGAAAATAAATAACTCCATCCAAATCAACATAAAGGCCTTGTGCGTCAAAGTCCATAGGACTAGTGAGAACTAACAACTAAGTCTGAGCAAAGCTCAAACTTTTGCTCAGACTTAGTGGTAGGAACTGGCTTTGTCATCATATCAGTAGGATTATCATGCGTACTTATCTTGCATACCTTCAAATATCCTCAGCAATAACATCTCCAATATAGTGAAATCTGACATCAATGTGCTTTGTTCTCTCATAATACATTGGATTCTTTGTAAGACATATAGCACTTTGACTGTCAGAAAATATGGTAGAGCAAGATGAATCTCCACAAAGCTCAGTATACAAACCTCTCCACCAAATAGCTTCTTTGCATGCCTCAGAAATAGCCATATACGCGGCATTAGTAGTGGAACATATTGGAGATATGCCCTAGAGGCAATCATGTATGATGATATTTCCTATGTGTTTATGAATAAAGATAGTCCTCGGACGTTATCAATGATGTGTATCAGCAAGTACGTGACTTGTTTGTGGGACTATACAATTTATGATGACTGTCCTAAAAGGTCCCTAATCGAAAGGATGGTGTGGACGCGCAACCGACTAGACTAGCATATGACACGGTGAATGGCTCGGTCTCACTAGCCATGGAGCATTGGATGCTAGCCCGATAATATGGACACGGAAGGATCTAGTCAGATTCGACGTAGTTGGATCCGAGTCGAGATAAGGTCCAAGTCGGACAGACCCAACTATTAGACGCAGCGATATGTCATCTGTGAGTCTCTAGTACAACATATATTCTATGTCCTAAGACCTGAGCTAGCACATGTACTCGGGATGGTGACAGGTCTGCTTTGGGACGACCAAACGCTACTCTGTGATTGGGTTAGTTACAAAGGTAGGTTTCGGGCTTGTCCAGACCTATGTTGCGGGACATGGTCGAGCAAGAAGGAATTTGCCCCTCCGATCAGGAGAGATATACTCTGGGGCCCTCGTGTGATCCGACCAAGACAAACATGGCATGCAACAAGGATTATGATATAATCCGGTTTGTGGTCGGCATCACTGGAACGAGAAAGAGGTTGGGCTAGCACAAGGATGACAGTAATCTCCTTGAGCCTGACAACATATATCGTGTGGCAAAGGGAATATAAGTGTGATGTACAGGTTCGCCTAACCAGCTTCATCGGACACTTGGAGTCGGCACGCTTTGCTAGAGGCCGCTACCAACTACCCGAGTAGGATGCGATCTGAGTGGCGACCAAGTGAACGAGAAACTAAGGGGTCGCAGCTTAAGGGAAAGAACCTATGAGGTCGGATCTGACTCCATGAGTCAGGTGTGATCCTACTCAGACTCGGATCCAGGTCGAACAGACTTTGGACATTAGGGTCCGTGCGAGGCCCAAGTGTTGAGCCCGCGACGGATGCCTATATATAGTGGAGGTGTGGCACACTCTTTTGGTTGATTGCTTTGGCGCTGTCATTAGGGCTTTGCATGTGTTGCGAATAGCCACCTCCTCCCGTTATCGACTATGTGATCGAACCTAGCAGTCCTCCGCACAGTGTTCCTCCTGCACATGCAGATATCGTTAGAGGCGGTGCACCCGCGTAGCTCCGGCGAACTTGCACGTGGGATCCGACGACCGGCTATTCAAGGGAGATCGAACGAGGAGGAGACGATCCACGCGGACGCGCTGCCCCAACTCTTCTTCCGCTGCACGGCACTGCGCGTACAATGGTAACGATCTGTGATCCATCTCTCGTAGCATGTTCTTGGTTGTTCTATGCGTAGATTTTTTTTACTTTGCATTCGACGCACTCTACCGTAGAACCCAACAGTGGTATCAAAGCCTCTGCTATAGGATCTAGATTCAGATCTCATGCATATTGAAGGAAATATGCCCTGGAGGCAATAATAAAGTTGTTATTTATATTTCCTTATATCATGATAAATGTTTATTATTCATGCTAGAATTGTATTAACCGGAAACTTGATACATGTGTGGATACATAGACAAAACACCGTGTTCCTGGTAAGCCTCTACTAGACTAGCTCGTTAATCAAAAATGGTTAAGTTTCCTAACCATGGACATGTGTTGTCATTTAATTTGATGAACGGGATCACATCATTAGGAGAATGATGCGATGGACAAGACCCATCTGTTAGCTTAGCATAATGATCGTTAAGTTTTATTGCTATTGCTTTCTTCATGTCATATACATATTCCTTTGACTATGAGATTATGCAACTCCTAGATACCGGAGGAATACCTTGTGTGCTATCAAACGTCACAACGTAACTGGGTGATTATAAAGATGCTCTACAGGTATCTCCGAAGGTGTTTGTTGGGTTGGTATAGATCGAGATTAGGATTTGTCACTCCGAGTATCGAAGAGGTATTTGTGGGCGCTCTCGGTAATGCACATCATAATAAGCCTTGCAAGTAATGTGACTAATGAGTTAGTTGCGGGATGATGTATTACGGAACGAGTAAAGAGACTTGCTGGTAACGAGATTGAACTAGGTATGAAGATACCGACGATTGAATCTCGGATAAGTAACATACCGATGACAAAGGGAATAATGTATGTTGTCATTGCAGTACGACCGATAAAGATCTTCGTAGAATATGTAGGAACCAATATGAGCATTGATACGTCTCCAACGTATCTATATTTTTTTATTCTTCCATGCTATATTATATTCTGTTTTGGATGTTTAATGGGCTTTATTATACACTTTTATATTATTTTTGGGACTAACCTATTAATCGGAGGCCCAACCCAAATTGCTGTTTTTTGCCTATTTGAGTGTTTCGAAGGAAAAGGATATCAAACGGAGTCCAAACGGAATGAAACCTTCGGGAACATGATTTTCGGAACAAACGTGATCCAGAGGACTTGGAGTCTATGTAAAGAAATCAATGAGGAAGGCACGAGGTAGGGGGCGTGCCCACCTCCCCCAGGCGCGCCCTCCACCCTCGTGGGCCCCTCGTTGCTCCACCGACGTACTTCTTCCTCCTATATATACCCATATACCCTGGAAACATCATATACGGAGCCAAAACCCTTTTTCCACCACCGCAACCTTCTATACCCGTGAGATCCCATCTTGGGGCCTTTTCCGGCGCTCCGCCGGAGGGGGCATTGATCACGGAGGGCTTCTACATCAACACCATAGCCTCTCCGATGATGTGTGAGTAGTTTACCTCAGACCTTCGGGTCCATAGTTATTAGCTAGATGGCTTCTTCTCTCTCTTTGGATCTCAACACAAAGTTCTCCTCGATCTTCTTGGAGATCTATTCGATGTAATCTTCTTTTGCGGTGTCTTTGTCGAGATCCGATGAATTGTGGGTTTATGATCAAGTTTACCTATGAGCAATATTTGAATCTTCTCTGAATTCTTTTATGTATGATTGGTTATCTTTGCAAGTCTCTTCGAATTATCAGTTTGGTTTGGCCTACTAGATTGATCTTTCTTGCAATGGGAGAAGTGCTTAGCTTTGGGTTCAATCTTGCGGTGTCCTTTCCCAGTGACAGCAGGGGCAGCAAGGCACGTATTGTATTGTTGCCATCGAGGATAAAAAGATGGGGTTTATATCATACTGCATGAGTTTATCCCTCTACATCATGTCATCTTACTTAAAGCATTACTCTGTTCTTATGAACTTAATACTCTAGATGCATGCTGGATAGCGGTCGATGTGTGGAGTAATAGTAGTAGATGCAGAATCGTTTCGGTCTACTTGTCACGGGCGTGATGCCTATATACATGATCATACCTAGATATTCTCATAACTATGCTCAATTCTGTCAATTGCTCGACAGTAATTCGTTTGCCCACCGTAATACTTATGCTCTTGAGAGAAGCCACTAGTGAAACCTATGGCCCCGGGTCTATCTTCCATCATATTAATCTTCCAACACTTAGCTATTTTTGTTGCCGTTTATTTTACTTTGCATCTTTATTTCTCTTTATCATAAAAATACCAAAAATATTATCTTATCATATCTATCAGATCTCAATCTCGTAAGTGACCGTGAAGGGATTGACAACCCCTTTATCGCGTTGGTTGCAAGGTTCTTATTTGTTTGTGTAGGTGCGTGGGACTTGAGCGTGATCTCCTACTGGATTGATACCTTGGTTCTCAAAAACTGAGGTAAATACTTACGCTACTTTACTGCATCACCCTTTCCTCTTCAAGGGAAAACCAACGCAATGCTCAAGAGGTAGCAAGAAGGATTTCTGGCGCCGTTGCCGGGGAGATTCGCGCCAAGTCAAGTCAAGATTTGACTCCCAACAACAAGCCATTTTTGGTGCCGTTGCCGAGTCTACGCACAAGTCAAGATATACCAAGTACCCATCACAAAATCTTATTCCTCGCATTACATTATTTGCCATTTACCTCTCGTTTTCCTCTCCCCCACTTCACCCTTGCCGTTTTATTCACCCTTCTCTTGTTCGTCTTTTCTGTTTGCTTTGATGTCTTACTTGGCTCGTTTGCTCGTTTGGTTGGAATAGTTGTTTATTTATTGCTAAACGGAGAACCTAAGATCTATGGATCCTCATCCGCTTTCCAATCTTTTTAAGAGATCCAATTATGATGAACCAATTCCTAGTGATTTGGGTGCTATCTTTATATGGTTTTGCTTGAAATCCGTGAATCTGAAAATTGTGATGAAATTTATGAAGAGATTCACGATAGCTCCTTGAATAAAAAGCATGATTGCAATGATTTTACTATAAATTCTCTTGATGACAATTGTGCTAATAATATGCAAAACCCTAAGCTTGGGGATGCTAGTTTTGCTATGTCTACTACTTGTTGCAATGATCATGATTCGGGTGATTCTTCTTATGATCTTGAAAATTTATTTAAGCCCCATGATGAATATAAGATTGATAATAGTGTTTGCAATATTATTGAAAGTGGGTTTGGAAGAGTGTCAACTTTAGATCCCACATATTTGGAGAATATTCAATCTTATGAAATTTTTGATAAAAGTGGGTTTGGACAGGCCATTACTTTAGTAAATGTTAATCCCACTATTTTGGAAGAGTGTCAACTTCACATGCATGTGGATCGTGTTGAAAATATTTTATGTGATAGCTATTTTGTTGAATTTTCTTATGATCCCACATGTAATTATTATGAGAGAGGAAAATATGGTTGTAGAAAGTTTCATGTTGCTAAATTACCTCTCGTTATGTTGAGATTGCTATTGTATCTTTCCTCTTCCTTGCATATGCTAGTTTTTGCTTGCTATGATAATTTGTTTGCCTATAAGATGCCTATGCATAGGAAGTATGTTATACTTAGATGTGTTTTTCACATGCTATATGATGCTCTCTTTGTGTTTCAATTGCTATGTTTCATGTGAGCATCATTAAATTTATCAATGCCTAGCTAAAAGGCTTTAAAGAAAAGCGCTTGTTGGGAGACAATCCAATATTTTTCCTTGCTGTTATTAAATAAATAATCCATCTAGCTTCTGTTTAGATGTGGTTTTATGTTTTAATTAGTGTTTGTGCCAAGTTAAACCTATAGGATCTTCTTGGATGATAGTTATTTGATCTTGCTGAAAATTCCAGAAACTTTCTGTTCACGAAAACAATTGTTTAAAATCACCAGAACGTGATAAAATATTGATTCCAATTTCAGTATATCAATAAACAAATTGTCTAGGTCTTCCTATTTTGGTAGATTTTTCTGAGTTCCAGAAGTTTGCGTTAGTTACAGATTACTACAGACTGTTCTGTTTTTGACAGATTCTGTTTTTCGTGTGTTGTTTGCTTATTTTGATGAATCTATGGCTATTAAAAGAGTTTATAAACCATATAGAAGTTGGAATACAGTAGTTTTAACACCAATACAAATAAAGAATGAGTTTAATACAGTACCTTGAAGTGGGGTTTTGTTTTCTTTCGCTAACGGAGCTCACGAGATTTTCTGTTGAGTTTTGTGTTGTGAAGTTTTCAAGTTTTGGGTAATGATTTGATGGATTCTGGAACAAGGAGTGGCAAGAGCATAAGCTTGGAGATGCCCACGGCACCCCAAGGTAATCTAAGGACACCAAAAAGCCAAAGCTTGGGATGCCCCGGAACGCATCCCCTCTTTCGTCTTTGTCCGTCGGTAACTTTACTTGGAGCTATATTTTTATTCACCACATGATATGTGTTTTGCTTGGAGCGTCTTGTATGATTTGAGTCTTTGCTTTTTAGTTTACCAGAATCATCCTTGATGTACACACCTTTTGAGAGAGACACACATGATTCGGAATTTATTAGAATACTCTATGTGATTCACTTATATCTATTGAGCTATATAGTTTTTGCTCTAGTGCTTCACTTATATCTTTTAGAGCACAGTGGTGGATTTGTTTTATAGAAACTATTGTTCTCTCATGCTTCACTTATATTAATTTGAGAGTCCTACAAAACAGCATGGTAATTTGCTTTAATCATAAAAATTGGTCCTAATATAATAGGCATCCAAGATTAGTAAAAAAATTCTTATGAGCGTGTTGAATACTATGAGAAGTTTGATGCTTGATAATTGTTTTGATATATGAAGATGGTGATATTAGAGTCATGCTAGTTGATTAGTTGTGAATTTGAGGAATACTTGTGTTAAAGTTTGTGATTCCCGTAGCATGCACGTATGGTGAACCGTTATGTGATGAAGTCGGAGCATGATTTATTTATTGATTGTCTTCCTTATGAGTGGCGGTCGGGGACGAGCGATGGTCTTTTCCTACCAATCTATCCCCCTAGGAGCATGCGCGTAATACTTTGCTTTGATAACTTATAGATTTTTGCTACAAGTATATGAGTTCTTTATGACTAATGTTGAGTCCATGGATTATACGCACTCTCATCCTTCCACCATTGCTAGCCTCTCTAATACCGCACACTTTTCGCCGGTATCATACACCCACCATATACCTTCCTCAAAACAGCCACCATACCTACCTATCATGGCATTTCCATAGCCACTTCGAGATATATTGCCATGCAACTTACCACCGTTCCGTTTACTATGACACGCTCCATCATTGTCATATTGCTTTGCATGATCATGTAGTTGACATCGTATTTGTGGAAAAGCCACCGTTCATAATTCTTTCATACATGTCACTCTTGATTCATTGCATATCCCGGTACACCGCCGGAGGCATTCACATAGAGTCATATTTTGTTCTAAGTATTGAGTTGTAATTCTTGAGTTGTAAGTAAATAAAAGTGTGATGATCATCATTATTAGAGCATTGTCCCAAGTGAGGAAAGGATGATGGAGACTATGATTCCCCCACAAGTCGGGATGAGACTCCAGACGAAAAAAGAGGCCATAAAAAAAGAGAAAAGGCCCAAAAAATGAGAGAAAAAGAGAGAAGGGACAATGCTACTATCCTTTTTCCACACTTGTGCTTCAAAGTAGCACCATGATCTTCATGATAGAGAGTCTCCTATGATATCACTTTCATATACTAGTGGGAATTTTTCATTATAGAACTTGGCTTGTATATTCCAATGATGGGCTTCCTCAAAATGCCCTAGGTCTTCATGAGCAAGCGAGTTGGATGCACACCCACTTAGTTTCTTTTGTTGACTTTCATATACTTATAGCTCTACTGCATTCGTTGCATGGCAATCCCCACTCACTCGCATTGATATCTATTAATGGGCATCTCCATAGCCCGTTGATATGAGACTATCTTCTCTTTTTTGTCTTCTCCACAACCACCATTCTATTCCACATATAGTGCTATGTCCATGGCTCACGCTCACGTATTGCGTGAAGATTGAAAAAGTTTGAGAACACCAAAAGTATGAAACAATTGCTTGGCTTGTCATCGGGGTTGTGCATGATTTAAATATTTTGTGTGGTGAAGATAGAGCATAGCCAGACTATATGATTTTGTAGGGATAACTTTCTTTGGCCATGTTATTTTGAGAAGACATAATTGCTTAGTTAGTATGCTTGAAGTATTATTATTTTTATGTTAATATTAAACTTTTATCTTGAATCTTTCGGATCTGAATATTCATACCACAAATAAGAGAATTACTTTGAAAATTATGCTAAGTAGCATTCCACATAAAAAATTCTATTTTTATCATTTACCTACTCGAGGACGAGCAGGAATTATGCTTGGGGATGCTTGATACGTCTCCAACGTATCTATAATTTTTGATTGTTCCATGCTATATTATATTCTGTTTTGGATGTTTAATGGGCTTTATTATACACTTTTATATTATTTTTGGGACTAACCTATAACCGGAGGCCCAGCCCAAATTGCAGTTTTTTGCCTATTTCAGTGTTTCGAAGGAAAAGGATACCAAACGGAGTCCAAACGGAATGAAACCTTCGGGAACGTGATTTTCGGAACAAACGTGATCCAGAGGACGTGGAGTCTATGTAAAGAAATCAACGAGGAAGGCACGAGGTAGGGGGCGCGCCCACCTCCCCCAGGCGCGCCCCCACCCTCATGGGCCCCTCGTTGCTCCACCGACATACTTCTTCCTCCTATATATACCCATATACCCTGGAAACGTCATATACGGAGCCAAAACCCTTTTTCTTCCGCCGCAACCTTCTGTACCCGTGAGATCCCATCTTGGGGCCTTTTCCGGCGCTCCGCCGGAGGGGGCATTGATCACGGAGGGCTTCTACATCAACACCATAGCCTCTTTGATGATGTGTGAGTAGTTTACCTCAGACCTTCGGGTCCATAGTTATTAGCTAGATGGCTTCTTCTCTCTCTTTGGATCTCAATACAAAGTTCTCCTCGATCTTCTTGGAGATCTATTCGATGTAATCTTCTTTTGCCGTGTGTTTGTCGAGATCCGATGAATTGTGGGTTTATGATCAAGTTTATCTATGAGCAATATTTGAATCTTCTCTGAATTCTTTTATGTCTGATTGGTTATCTTTGCAAGTCTCTTCGAATTATCAGTTTGGTTTGGCCTACTAGATTGATCTTTCTTGCAATGGGAGAAGTTCTTAGCTTTGGATTGAATCTTTCGGTGTCCTTTCCCAGTGACAGCAGGGGCAGCAAGGCACGTATTGTATTGTTGCCATCGAGGATAAAAAGATGGGGTTTATATCATATTGCATGAGTTTATCCCTCTACATCATGTCATCTTACTTAAAGCATTACTCTGTTCTTATGAACTTAATACTCTAGATGCATGCTGGATAGCGGTCGATGTGTGGAGTAATAGTAGTAGATGCAGAATCGTTTCGGTCTACTTGTCACGGGCGTGATGCCTATATACACGATCATACCTAGATATTCTCATAACTATGCTCAATTCTATCAATTGCTCGACAGTAATTCGTTTGCCCACCGTAATACTTATGCTCTTGAGAGAAGCCACTAGTGAAACCTATGGCCCCCGGGTCTATCTTCCATCATATTAATCTTCCAACACTTAGCTATTTTTATTGTCGTTTATTTTACTTTGCATCTTTATTTCTCTTTATCATAAAAATACCAAAAATATTATCTTATCATATCTATCAGATCTCACTCTCGTAAGTGACCGTGAAGGGATTGACAACCCCTTTATCACGTTGGTTGCGAGGTTCTTATTTGTTTGTGTAGGTGTGTGGGACTCGAGCGTGATCTCCTACTAGATTGATACCTTGGTTCCCGAAAACTGAGGGAAATACTTACGCTACTTTACTGCATCACCCTTTCCTCTTCAAGGGAAAACCAACGCAGTGCTCAAGAGGTAGCAAGCATCCAGGTTCCACTGTTGGTTATTGACCAGAGAGGTGTCTCGGTCATGTCTACATATTTCTCGAACCCGTACGGTCCGCACGCTTAACGTTCGATGATGATTTTGTATTATATGAGTTATGTGATTTGGTGACCGGATGTTGTTACGAGTCCTAGATGAGATCACGGACATGACGAGGAGTCTCGAAATGGTCGAGAGGTAAAGATTGATATATAGGACGATGGTATTCGAACACCAGAAGTGTTCCGGGGGTACCGGGTACATATCGGGTCACCGGAAGGGGTTCTGGGCATCCCCCGGCAAGTACATGGGCCTAATGGGCCAAGAGTGGGACAGACCAGCCCATAAGGGACCGGTGCACCCCATGTAGGCCAAAATAGGGGGGAAGGAAAGAGGAGAAGAGAGAAAGGAAGGGGAGGGATTCGGCCTCCCCCTTCCTTCTCTCCCCCTACTCCTTCCTTCCCTCTCCGGGAATTATGGTAGGGGGGGGGCGAATAGGATTAGGGCCCCAAGTAGGATTCCTCCTACTTGGGAGCTTCCTTGGCTGCCCCCCTCCCTCCCACCTATATATACGAGGGGGGAGGCACCTAGAACACACAACAACATCTGTTAGTCGTGTGCGGCGCCTCCCTCCACAATTTACGCCTCTGGTCATATTCACGTAGTGCTTAGGCGAAGCCCTGTGCAGATCACTTCATCATCACCGTCACCATGCCGTCATGCTGACGGAACTCTCCCTCGACACTTTCGTGGATCAAGAGTTCGAGGGACATCATCGAGCTGAACGTGTGCAGAACTCGGAGGTGCCGTATGTTCGGTGCTTAATCGGTCGGAACGAGAAGAAGTTTGACTACATCAAACGCTTCCGCTTTCGGTCTACGAGGGTACGTGGACACACTCTCCCCCTCTCATTGCTATGCATCTCCTAGATAGATCTTGCGTGAGCGTAGGAACTTTTTTGAAATTGCATGCTATGTTTCCCAAAAGTGGCATCCGAGCCAGGTCTATGCGTAGATGATATGCACGAGTAGAACACAAAGAGTTGTGGGTGGTGATTGTCATACTGCTTACCACCAATGTCTTATTTTGATTCGGCAGTATTTTTGGATGAAGCGGCCCGGACCAACCTTACATGACCACATTCATGAGATCAGTTCCACCGACAGGCATGCAACTAGTTTTGCATAAAGGTGGCTGGCGGGTGTCTGTTTCTCCTACTTTGATTGAACCGAATTTGACTGCGGCCGGTCCTTGTTGAAGGTTAAAACAAAAAATTTGATAAATCACCGTTGTGGTTTTGATGCATAGGTAAGAACGGTTCTTCCTAGAAGCCCGTAGCAACCACGTAAAACTTGCAACAACAAAGTAGAGGATGTCTAACTTGTTTTTGCAGGGCATGTTGTGATGTGATATGGTCAGGACATGATGTGATATACGTTGTTGTATGAGATGATCATGTTTTGTAAAAGTTATCGGCAACTGGAAGGAGCCTTATGGTTGTCGCTTTATTGTATGAAATGCAAACGCCATGTAATTGCTTTACTTTATCACTATGCGTTAGCGGATAGTTGTAGAAGCAATAGTGTAGCGACCCGACCTCAAACGGTCAAGTCTCTATGCTTCAGTGTCATCCCTGGATCGGTAATGCTGACACACACAGTACTCGAAGGATTTATAACAGAGTAGCAATCACACACTTATTACATCGAATGTCTCAAAAGAGAACTTATCACAATAAATATGGCTTAAGGCCATCTAAATAAGATAACGAGTAAAGGTGCGATAGGTCGTTGTTGTGCATCTCAGCGATGCTATTGGAGTTGATGGACTCACTTATCTTCCAAGTCTTCCGCTGTTATCTTATTTAGATGGCCTTAAGTCATATTTATTGTGATAAGTTCTCTTTTGAGACATTCGATGTAATAAGTGTGTGATTGCTACTCTGTTATAAATCCTTCGAGTACTATGTGTGTCAGCATTACCGATCCAGGGATGACACTGAATCACAAAGACTTGACCATTTGAGGTCGGGTCGCTACAAGATGGTATCAGAGTACACGCTGAGTGTAGGACACGACCACTAAGATAAGCCATAGGTCACTCTTCTCTACTCATTTCTGACTCCTCTCCATTTTCTACTCCTTAGGATGGTGGACTCGAGGAACAAGTTTGCACAACCGGATGAAGACACACCCTTTGGACGACACTTGAAGGAAGTCACTAGGTACCTGAACATCAGAATACCAAGCTTCACCGGGACCTACAACGCCACTTTACCAGAAGAGGAGCGCTGGATGATTCGAGTTCAAGTTCCAGGAAGGACATTCACGCCAGTTACGGGGCCCATAGAGTTTTCCTTTGATGCACCCACCTGGAGTCTAGGAAAGAGCATGTCAGCTCACATCGCCATGGGACGCATCGGCGAAGTTTACCACAAGGATCTCAAGGATACTATCTACCAGATATGTGGGCGCCGAGATGAGCAATGGGAGATGATCAGCACCAGGAAGGACAGGTCCATTGCAGCTTTCATCCAGGAGTTAAACCAGCACATTTGACGCCAGGAGAATCAGATGTGCGCAGGCATGATGGATCTGAAGAAGGCGATGACCAGGATCACGGAGCTAGAAGAGGAACTCAAGTCTACACGCGATGGATATGAGGAGGAAATCACAATACTATTGGATAAGAATGAAGACCTGATAAAGAAGATCAGAGTTTTCATGGGAGACCCCGCGCCAGGAGGAGAAGACGACGAACCCAAGGAAATTTGTTCTGAAGACTACATCATCATCGACGACACCGACTCCGACCCTGATGGTAGTGAGGATGATTGTGAAGACGAAGCTGGAGCGGATATCATGGAGTCTTCCACCGATCAAAATTTTTAGATGACCACCATATGATTAGTAGTCTTTTCCCATGTATATAGTATAGTCCGAGCACTGTAACGATAGTTCTAGACCGTTTGTATGCCCTTGCTTGATTGATTGAGTGAAATGATTGTGTTTGTCTCATGTGCATATGGGTAGTGTTTTCTCACTAGACCTCATTTCTATTCTAATCTCTCCCCTCTAAACCCATCAGATGCCTCCGAGACGTGACACCGGATTTGTCTTCCCACCGGAGATCACCCAGTTGATTCAGCAGCAGAATGCCTTGATGCAGATATTAGTCCAGAACCAAGGCAACAACAACAACAACAATCCGCCACCACCACCTCCAGTTGACAACTTAGCCCGTTTTCTGAGGTTGCAGCCATCGATGTTTTCTAGTAGCACTGAGCCAATAGTTGCGGATGACTGGTTACGCAAGATTGGAAGGGAGTTGACCACCACAGGTTGCACTGATCTGAGAAGGTGTGTTTTGCCGCACATCAGTTGGATGGACCAGCAGCTTCATGGTGGGAAAATTACACAACCACTTTCCCTATAGCCAATATCACTTGGGATCAGTTTCAGCAAGCATTTCGCACATCCCATGTCTTAACTGGAGCTATGAGCATGAAGAAGCGCGAGTTTCGCAACTTGCGCCAAGGAAATCGTACTGTGGCTCAGTATGTAGAGGAGTTTAGTAAGCTGTCTCGTTATGCCCCAGATGATGTGGCCACAGATGCCGCGAAGCAAGAGAAGTTTATGGAAGGGTTGAATGACGAGATGAGCATGCAGTTGATGGTGGCAACATTCAACAACTACCAGGAGCTGGTAGACAAGGCTCTTATGATGGAAGGGAAGCAGCAGCAAATTGAGAGCCACAAGAGGAAGTATGGGCAAGGAAGGTACAACTCAGGAGCTCAGCAGAAGCCTCGTTTAACCCTGAACTCGGGAGGATTTACCCATAACCATGGAGGTCATACCCACAATGGAGGAAGTTCACATAACCACAATGGTTCCAAGAATGGGAATGGGAATGGAGCAAGCAACAATCAGAACCCCTCCAATCCAGCCACACCCGCCAAGAGAGACCTAAGTCACATTACTTGCTTCAAGAGCGGGAAGACTGGACACTTTGCCACAGAGTGCCCTGAAGCGAAGAATGGAAATGGTAATGGGAGCACTGGGAAGAAGCCCAACCCATTCAACAAAGGACAAGTGAACCACGTTAACGTGGAGGAGGTTGAAGAGCAGCCAGACGTAGTTATCGGTAAGTTTTTGGTTAAGTCTTTTACCACCCTTGTTCTTTTCGATACCGGTGCATCTCATTCATACATATCAAGGGGATTCGTGGATAAGTTTAAGTTGCCAACCCAAGCCCTTAGGACACCTATGTTAGTAAGTTCACCTGGAGCAGAGTATATGGCCAGCCGATGGTGCGACCGGATACCCTTAACCATTGGTAGCCATGTTTTCCCATCAGACCTAATAATTTTGGAGTCACAAGGATTGGATGTGATATTAGGCATGGACTGGATGTAGAAGTATGGTGGAAGCATTGATTGTGCTAGTAAGTCAATTCTACTCACCACCCCGGAGGGAAAAAGGATTAAGTATGTATCCCGACATTCGTCAAGGAGAACCCAAGTAAATTCCCTCTCAGGAGTTGTTCAGGAGGAAGTGCCTGTTGTGAAGGATTACCCGGATGTATTTCCAGAGGAATTACCAGGCATGCCGCCAGATCAAGACATCGAGTTCTTGATAGAACTATTGCCAGGCACCGGACCGATATCAAAGAGACCATACCGGATGCCCGCAAATGATCTGGAGGAGATTAAGAAGAAAATTAAGGAGTTGTTGGAGAAAGGTTACATCCAACAAAGTTCATCACCGCGGGGAGCCCCAGTGCTCTTGGTTGAGAAGAAGGATGGATCGTTAAGAATGGTTGTTGATTATTGTGTGTTGAATGAAGTGACGATCAAGAACAAGTACCCACTGCCGATGATCAATGGTTTGTTTGACCAGCTGCAAGGAGCTAAAGTGTTTTCGAAGATCGATCTGCGATCAGGATATCACCAGCTGAAGATTCGGGAGAAGGATATACCTAAGATAGCATTCACCACTAGGTACGGGTTATATGAGTATACGGTTATGTCTTTTGGACTGACTAACACCCCTGCCTATTTCATGAGTATGATGAATAAGGTGTTCATGGAATTCTTGGATAAGTTTGTGGGGGTGTTCATTGATGATATAATGGTATACTCGAAGAATGAAGAGGAGCACAAGGAGCATTTGCGTTTAGTTCTCGATAAACTCAGGGAACATCAGTTGTATGCCAAGTTCAGCAAATGTGAGTTCTGGTTGAAGGAAGTTGGATTCCTTGGACATGTTATATCAGGAGAAGGTATAGAAGTAGACCCCACCAAGGTTCAGTCAGTCACGGAGTGGTTGTTACCCACCTCAGTTAGCGAGATCCGCAGTTTTCTTGGACTCGCGGGATACTATCGGAGATTTATTGAGAATTTTTCCAAGATTGCGAAACCCATGACGGAGTTATTGAAGAAGGATACCAAATTCCATTGGACTGAAGAATGTGAAGCAAGTTTCTAGGAGTTGAAGAAGAGTTTGACTACAGCCCCAGTGCTGATTCTGCCGGATATACGCAAGGATTTCCAAGTGTATTGCGACGCCTCTCGCTTAAGACTTGGAGGGGTACTTATGCAAGACGGAAGAACTGTTTCGTATGCATCTCGATAGCTTCGACCGCATGAGTTGAATTATGCTACAGATGATTTGGAGTTAGCAGCCGTAGTGCATGCACTCAAGACCTGGAGACATTACCTTATTGGAAACCGTTGCAATGTGTACACGGATCACAAGAGTTTGAAGTACATTTTCACCCAAAAGGAGCTGAACCTCAGGCAGAGGAGATGGTTGGAGCTCATAAAGGATTATGATATGAAGTTGCACTATCATCCAGGAAAGGCCAATGTCGTAGCAGACGCTTTGAGCCGGAAAAGTTATGCCAATACCCTCGTAAGCGGAGGAATGCCAAAGGAGTTAGCCGAGGATCTCAGGGAACTTCGTTTGGAGATTGTTCCTAGAGGTTTTGTTGCAGCAATGGAAGTTCAGTCTACATTGTTGGGAAAGATTCGAGAAGCTCAGAAGGATGACAAAGAAATTGCAGAGATAAAGGAGAGAATGAGAAAAGGAAAGGCCAAAGGTTTTCGTGAGGATGAGCACTACACCGTATGGTTTGAGGACCGCGTTTATGTGCCCGACAACGCAGAGATCAGGAAGTTGACACTTCAGGAGGCCCATGACTCGCCATACTCGATACACCCCGGAAACACCAAGATGTATTTGGATTTGAAGGAGCGTTTCTGGTGGACTGGTATGAAGAAGGATATTGCCGAGTATGTAGCCGTATGTGATGTATGTCAGAGAGTGAAGGCAGAACATCAGAAGCTAGCAGGATTACTGCAGCCTATGCCGATGCCCGAATGGAAGTGAGACAAGCTTGGCATGGATTTCATCACCGGATTGCTCAGGACGTGATCAGGATATGATTCTATCTGGGTAGTAGTGGATCGTTTGACAAAAGTGGCCCACTTTATCCCAGTGAAACCCACCTATACAAGTGTGAAGTTGGCCAAGATATATATGACCAGGATCGTATGTCTGCATGGGGTTCCGAGGACCATCGTATCAGATAGAGGAACACAGTTTACTTCAAAGTTTTGGCACCAGCTGCACCAGACTTTGGGAACCAGGCTAGAGTTCAGTACAACCTTTCATCCGCAGACAGACGGACAGACCGAGAGAGTCAATCAGATTCTGGAGGACATGTTGAGAGCTTGTGCACCAGATTATGGATCTAGTTGGGATGACAATTTGCCGTACGCGGAGTTTTGATACAACAACAGCTATGAGGCCAGTTTGAAGATGGCACCTTTCGAAGCCCTGTATGGGAGAAGATGCCGAACGCCATTGATGTGGGATGAAGTAGGAGACCGTCAGTTGTTTGGACCAGATTTGATCAAAGAGTCTGAAGAGAAGGTTAAGCTAATTCGAGACCGGCTGAAGGTAGCTCAGTCCAGACAGAAGAGTTATGCAGACTCGAAACGCAGGAGGTAGTCTATGAGATCGGAGACAGAGCATATCTTCGAGTGTCACCTTTGCGAGGAGTTAAACGTTTTGGAGTTACGGGAAAGTTAGCCTCGAGATTTGTAGGACCGTACCGTGTCTTGGAACGCATGGGAGAGGTAGCCTACAAGTTGGAGTTACCTGAAGGATTGTCAGGAGTTCATGATGTGTTTCATGTATCCCAGTTGAAGAAGTGCCATGCAGAAATGGCCGATATACCGCTCAGAGATACAGTACCCCTGGAAGAAATTCAGTTGGACAGTGATCTGACCTATGAGGAGAAACCGGTCAAGATTCTCGAGTTTGCCAGCCGAGTTACACGCAGCAAGGTTATCAAGTTTTGCAAGGTTCAGTGGAGCCATCATACCGAGGATGAAGCCACCTGGGAACGAGAGGATGATCTACGGAAAGACCACCCACACCTATTTTCTAGCCAACCCGAATCTCGAGGACGAGATTCATCTTAAGGGAGGTAGGTTTGTAACATCCCAAATTTTCAATTTGGAATGTTATACATAGGTCATACATGCATATCATATTTTATTGCATTTCGTTTCGAGATCCTCAAAATTCTACGCAACTCAAGGACTCTCGGAGAGTTGGGGATTTCACCGTTCTCATATTTGAATTTTATCAAATATTGAAACAAGGGTCATTTGTTTTAATTATTTTTTCTCTCCGAACATATTTCATATCAAAATATATGAGAGGGGATAATATGACTTCCCCAAAATAATGAAATATTGGAGGAAAAATATTTAAAAACAAATAAACAATTTTATTTGGATTTTATTGCTATTTTATTTGAGTTAGGAAAAATATGCGTTTTTCAAAATTGCATTAGAGTCCTAAATAAATGTTCACCTTGTCCGGTAGATTTTTAGAGGACGGGGAAACTTTATTCAAGGATTTTTGGAGTCCGTTCAATATTTCTTTTCTTTGTTTTTCTGCGTGTCGGATTTATTTTTAAAGGTTACCGCCTTACCGGGCCGTGTCCGCCTGGGACACTGACCCGGCCGGCCCTTTAAAGGCCGAAGGCCCGAGCCGCCCCAGCCACCCGCCAGCCCTGCCCGAACCCTAGCGCCGCCCTGCCGCCAGCCGCCACCGCTAGCCGCGCCCCGCCGCCGCCCCGCTGCTAGAGTACGCCTCCGCCGCCGTCCCATTCCACGAGGTAGCCGCCGGTTTTTTAAAACCGATCGGTTTTTATTTTCAAAACCCTAGATCTATTTTTTTAATAGATCGGTTCGGTTTTTCTTTGATTTAGTTATTTTGCGGACGTTCGTCCGTACGTTCGTTTTAACGAACGCCGCTCACCCGTTAGCCGCAGACAGCGAACGTTTGTTCGTTAGCCTGTTCGTCAGTTTTTCCTTTTCCAGGGTTTTCGCGATTATTTTCAATCGCGATTTCTGACCCGATTTTCGTTTTAGTTTATCTTTTCGCTCGTGTATCGGAATCAGGCGATTCAAGTGCCTAGATCTTCGTCTCGAAGCCCTCTTTCTGTTTAACCAACTTGAACAAGATTTTGGTACTGTAAAATTTGACTTTAGTCCAGATTAGTAATCGGATCTTCTTTCTTTCGTAGTTTGAGTTTCGTTGCTCCGTTTGATTTGATTCTTTTTGCAAATCGAATCTCTTCAGTTGAGTTTTCAGATTCGATCTTCTTATTTGAGTTTTACCCGTGCATCTTTGCTTGATTGCTTATGTATGCTATTGTTTGTTTGCGATAGAATTCCCGGAGTACGAAGCGTGCTACTACGAGTCTCTAGGTTTTGCGGATCTTCAACAAGGCAAGTAACACATTGATCATACTCTTTTCATACCTAGTTTTTATGCATTAGTTCCAAACCTCAAACACTGCATGATTAGGCTGTGTTTAACTTGTGGGTATTGGGAAGTAGTTGATGAGGTAGAACCTATTGCCCTGTTTATTATCAAACCCTTGGGAGTTACTTCTACATTATGCTTATACTGCAATGCTATGCTCGTAGACGTGGTTTGGGTGAGTGAATCCATGACAGATGTGAGATGATTATTTAATGGTTCAACTTAAGGTGGCAACTTTAATACACATCTGGGTGGATTGCTTGTTTGGGCACCTGGAGAATCCAGTGTTGTCCTAGGATATCCCGGAGTACCCGTGTGATAATCCTACGGCCCGCCACCCAGGCTCAAAGGGATCTGAGATATTTCATGCTAGAAACTTCCGTGTGCAGCCACAAGCTATTATGGGCTCTAGCATAGTTGAGTAAGTTGCATGACCTCTTCCAGTGGTAGGCTAGCAGATGTAGAGGGATGTAGGTTGGTACTGTCTACCCGGGGTTAGAGTTAATGCTTCTGAAAGACTTTGTCTCGGTCATCCATTTCTCAAACACCATGAAGTGCGAGAAATCCAATGGAGGAGATCGAGTCTTGTGGGGAAAAGTGCACAAACCTCTGCAGAGTGTACAATCTAATCATGGTTAGCCGTGTCCCCGGTAATGGACATCTTGAGTATCTAGTACTTGGATTATCATATGTATCTCATCACTCTAATTTAATTTGTTGGGTTGATAATTATTTTTTAATTGGGATTGAGTTGGAGGTACCTGCTCAATGTTGTTCAACCACCATGATAGTTAAATAAAATATATATTCCTTTGTTGTAGGGAAAAATTGGCTTTTCGCAAAAAAACCTTATAACCATAGAGCCTCCACCAGCCATATGTGCATATAGTGATAGCATTTATCTGTTCATTGCTCTACTGTGTTATATTGCCAGCATATTCCATGTGCTGACCCGTTTTCGGGCTGCAAGTATTATGTTGCAGACTTTTCAGACGACGAGTAAAGGTGCGATAGGTCGTTGTTCTGCATCTCAGCTATGCCGTTTGAGTTGATGGACTCACTTATCTTCCAAGTCTTCCGCTGTTATCTTATTTAGATGGCCTTAAGCCATATTTATTGTAATAAGTTCTCTTTTGAGACATTCGATGTAATAAGTGTGTGATTGCTACTCTGTTATAAATCCTTCGAGTACTGTGTGTGTCAGCATTACCGATCCAGGGATGACACTGAAGCACAGAGACTTGACTATTTGAGGTCGGGTCGGTACAAATAGTTGGCGAAATGATCACGACGCTACAATGGAGATCAAGGTGTCAAGCCGGTGACGATGGAGATCATGACGGTGCTTTGGAGATGGAGATCAAAGGCACAAGATGATGATGGCCATATCATGTCACATATTTTAATTGCATGTGATGTTTATCTTTTATGCATCTTATTTTGCTTAGTACGGCGATAGCATTATAAGATGATCTCTTACTAAAATTTCAAGGTATAAGTGTTCTCCCTGAGTATGCACCATTGCGACAGTTCGTCGTGCTGAGACAACACATGATGATCAGATGTGATAGGCTCTACGTTCACATACAACAGGTGCAAGACAGTTTTGCACAAGCGGAATACTCGGGTTAAACTTGACGAGCCTAGCATGTACAGACATGGCCTCAGAACACTGGAGACTGAAAGGTCGAACGTGAATCATATAGTAGATATGATCAAGATAGAGATGTTCACCATTGAAGACTACTCCATATCACGTGATGATCGGACATGGTTTAGTTGATTTGGATCACGTGATCATTTAGATGACTCGAGGGATGTCTATCTAAGTGGGAGTTCTTAAGTAATAAGATTAATTGAACTTAATTTATCATGAACTTAGTCCTGATAGTTTTTGCATATCTATGTTGCAGATCAATGGCCCGTGCTACCATTCCCTTGAATTTTAATGCGTTCCTAGAGAAAGCTAAGTCGAAAGATGATGGTTGCAACTACACGGACTGGGTCCTTAACTTGAGGATTATCCTCATTGCTGCACAGAAGAATTATGTCCTTGATGCACCGCTAGGTGAAAGACCTGCTGCAGGAGCAGATGCTGATGTTATGAACGTCTGGCAAGCTCGATCCGATGACTACTCGATAGTTCAGTGTGCCATGCTTTATGGCGTAGAATCGGGACTTCAAAGACATTTTGAAAGTCATGGACCATATGAGATGTTCTACGAATTGAAGTTAATATTTCAAGCAAATGCCTGAGTTGAGAGATATGAAGTCTCCAACAAGTTCTATAGTTGCAAGATGGAGGAGAACAGTTCTGTCAGTGAACACATACTCAGAATGTCCGGGTATCATAATCACTTGACTCAGCTGGGAGTTAATCTTCCAGATGATAGTGTTATTGACAGAATTCTCCAATCACTGCCACCAAGCTACGAAGGCTTCGTGATGAACTATAATATGCAAGGGATGGATAAGACAATTCCTGAGCTCTTCGCAATGCTCAAAGCTGTGGAGGTAGAAATCAAGAAGGAGCATCAAGTGTTGATGTTTAACAAGACCACTAGTTTCAAGAAAAATGGCAAAGTAAAGAAGGCGAACTTCAAGAAGAATTGCAAGCAAGTTGCCACTCCCGGGAAGAAGCCCAAGTCTGGACCTAAGCCTGAAACCGAGTGCTTCTACTGCAAAGGGACTGGTCACTGGAAGCGGAACTGCCCCAAGTATTTGGCGGAAAAGAAGGATGGCAAGGTATATTTGGTATACATGTTATTGATGTGTACCTTACTAATGCTCGTAGTAGTGCCTGGGTATTTGATACTGATGACCCAGAAGTATACGGGATCAACTGTAGCTCTTTTCGATAAGTAAGAGTGTCGAACCCAACAAGGAGCTGAAGGAAATGACAAGTGGTTTTCAGCAAGGTAATGTCTGCAAGTGCTAAAATTGTAAGTATCGGAGTAGTTTGATAGCAAGATAATTTGTAACGAGCAAGTAACAATAGTAGTAACAAAAGTGCAGCAAGGTAGCCCAATCCTTTTGAGGCAAAGGACAGGCCAAAACGGTCTCTTATGATAAGCAAAGCGCTCTTGAGGGTACACGGGAATTTCATCTAGTCACTTTCATCATGTTGGTTTAATTTGTGTTCGCTACTTTGATAATTTGATATGTGGGTGGACCAGTGCTTAGGTGTTGTTCTTACTTGAACAAACCTCCTACTTATGATTAACCCCCCCCCCCCCCCCACCGCAAGCATCCACAACTACAAGAAAAGTATTAAGAATAAATTCTAACCATAGCATTAAACTTTTGGATCGAATCGGTCCCTTACGGAATAGCGCATAAACTGGGGTTTAAGCTTCTGTCACTCTCGCAACCCATCATCTAATTGCTACTCCACAATGCATTCCCTTAGGCCCAAATATGGTGAAGTGCCATGTAGTTGACATTCACATGACACCACTAAGGGAATCACAACATACATACTATCAAAATATCGAACACATATCAAGTTCACATGATTACTTACAACATGATTTCTCACGTGACCTCAAGAACAAAAGTAACTACTCACAAATGATAAACATGGTCATGATCAGAGGATTATTAAATAGCATATTGGATCTGAACATATAATCTTCCACCAAATAAACCATATAGTAATCAACTACAAGATGTAATCAACACTACTAGTCACCCACAAGCACCAATCTATAGTTCCGGTAACAAGATTGAACACAAGAGATGAACTTGGGTTTGAGATGAGATGGTGATGTTGAAGATGTTGATGGAGATTGCCCTCCCCAAGATGGGAGAGTTGTTGGTGATGATGAGGACGATGATTTCCCCCTCTGGGAGGGAAGTTCGCCCGGCGGAATCGCTCCACCGGAGGGCAAAAGTGCTCCTGCCCAAGTTCTGCCTCGAGACAGCGGTGCTCCATCCCTAAAGTCCTCTCCTTATTTTTTCTAGGTCAAAATGACCTATATATCAGAAGATGGGCACCGGAGGTGGGCCTGGGTGAGCACAACCCACCAGGGCGCGCCTGGGCTCCCTAGCGCGCCCAGGTGGGTTGTGCTCACCCAGGCCCACCTCCGGTGCCCATCTTCTGATAGCGCGCCCAGGTGGGTTGTGCCCACCTGGTGGGACCCCTCGGGTAGTTATTTGCTCCAATAATTCTTAAATATTCCATGAAAAATCTCCGTGAAGTTTCAGCTTGTTTGGAGTTGTGCAGAATAGGTAGCCTGACGTAGCTTTTCCAGGTCCAGATTTCCAGCTGCCGGAATTCTCCCTCTTGGTGTGTACCTTGCAAATTATGAGAGAAAAGGCATTAGAATTACTCCAAAAAGCATTATTATGGATAAAAACATCATAAATAACAGTAAGAAAACATGATGCAAAATGGACGTATCAACTCCCCCAAGCTTAGACCTCGCTTGTCCTCAAGCGAAAACCAAAATCGAAAAACATGTCCACATGCTTTGAGAGAGAGGTGTCGATAAAAACAAAATACGGACATAGAAGCATCATGTTGATTATTATAACAACAACAAAATTAAACATAGGACTTTTATCATAGAACTTTTATCATATACTTCTCATGAATAAGTAATAGTTCATCACACAATCGAAGTATAAAGCAAAAACTCTATTAAAACCAACAAACTATGTTCTCAGTCAACTTTGCAACTACAATTCATCATCTTTTCAGGAAGGGTCACGTATCGGAGCCTTTAGGCAAGTCCACATACTCAACCATCATATAGTCTTCTATGATTGCTAACACTCACCGCGTACACATGAGCAAAACGTTTCAACCGGACACATAGAAAGATAGGGGCTTAAAGTTTCGCCTCCCAACATATTCACCTCAAGGGTGATGTCAACAATAATAACTCATGCTATCTATATTCAACTGGACATATGTGCCTAGATCTTTCCTCACCACATGATGCTTGCCCAAGGAGAAAAATAAAAAGGAATAGAAGGAAAACTTTGACTCTTTGCATAAAAGTAAATACATAAAAGTAAAAGATAGGCCCTTCGCAGAGGGAAGCAGAGGTTGCCATGCGCTTATTTGTTTGTATGCTCAACCCCTTAGTGCAAAAGAACGTCACGTTGCATTGCCCCTTGTGATAGCGACCTTTATTATGCAGTCTGTCGCTTTTATTCTTCACCATCACAAGTTCGTGCAACGCTCAATTTTCTCTTACACTAAATGATCTCACACTTTTAGAAGCAATTTTTATTGCCTTTTTGCACCGATGACAACTTACTTGAGGGATCTTGCTCAATCCCTAGGTAGGTATGGTGGACACTTGAAAATAAGATTTGGGTTTAAGGGTTTTTGGATGCACAAGTAGTATCTCTACTTAGTGCGGAATT
This sequence comes from Triticum aestivum, assembly GCF_018294505.1. NCBI lineage: Eukaryota > Viridiplantae > Streptophyta > Magnoliopsida > Poales > Poaceae > Triticum > Triticum aestivum. Next base: position 296,602,717 of record NC_057802.1, on the reverse strand, counting down.
TTTGGCTAGCAAAGATAGGGGGCAAGCACCACATGTTAAAGGATCTATGACAATATGACTTATATGTGAATATAAACAAAGATAAACCATTAACTTGTCTTCCTTGTCCAACGTCAAATTTTTTGGCATATAATATTTTGATGAGGGCTCACAATCACAAAGATTTCTAGGATAGTATATTTATATGTGAATCTTCTCTTCCCTTATTAATTCTTTCATGAGTTGCATCATTGACTAATGCTATGTTTTTCAATCTCTAATAAAATTTTCTACTTATACTTTTCCTTATGTGGTGCCATCACCTACCATAGGATTAGTATATGATCTTATTAATTTATTTCCTTTTCTTTTATTTATTTCCTTTCTCTTTTTCTTTTCTTATTTCTTTTCTTTATTTGCAACATGAGAGTAAAGAAAGCAAAAACTCACACTAAAATTTATTATAAACTCTCAAGGAAGAAAGGATTGAACTAACTTTTATTCATCTAAAGCAAGATTGAACTAAAATAAGTAAAAGTAAAAAGATAATGGGATGATATGATATCGGGGCACCTCCCCCAAGCTTGGCGGAAGCCAAGGGGAGTGCCCATACCCGATACTCAGTTCTCCTTTGGTGGTGAAGAAGATGGTGGTGGTGATGACAATTGGTCCTTCAACTTTTTCATATTGTAGTTGAGGAGAGCAATTTCCTCTTTTAATCATTGACCTCCAACTCCAGCTTCAAGATCTTGTCACATAAATCTCCTTTGCTTTTCTGCCGAAAACGAGAAGGAATAGATCGGTTAGCTCTCTTAGGGAGACTGGACTTCTTGAACTCTACGTGCATATCCCCAGGTTGAGGTAGAGGAACATCCTACCCCTCCGAGCTTGAATCATCAACCCTCATCAAGTGAGCATCCTCCTCGGCATCCATAGTTCGACCATAAGGAGATAGGTCCCCATAGGTCTTTGGGTTAGCAATGAGATGTGAGACATAGCTCTCACCATCGGAGTCTTGGGACGACATATTTTCAAAACTGTGCAAAAAATAGCAAGAAAAGAGAACAGAGGATTTCTACGTGATACGGTGATCAACATGTTCGGGAAGTAGATATAGATTTTTTATCTTGGAGGACAAGCATACGGAAGAAAAACGGAGTACGGAAGGTGTCCCAGGTGGGCACAACCCACCTGGGCGCGCCAGGCAAGCCTGGTGCGCCCTGGTGTCTTGTGCCCACCAGGGGACGCTTACTGGAAGTTTCTTTATTTCCAAAATTCTTAAATATTCCAAAACTGATAAAAAATATTTTTGCAGATTTTTCTGAGTCCTGTACTTACCGTATCACGTACCTCCTTATTTTCACGATTCTGGAGTGTTTCGGAAGGACTCTTTTATGTGTTCTTACGGTGTCAAAGTTTGGATAATATTACGTCAACGTTAATGGGCGTACCTGGGATATAATGCTTTATTTGTTGCCCATTGACAACCTTCGGGATTATTTATTTTGATGGCTCCAGACCGGTAAACCTCCTCAATGACATATGGGCCTTCACATTTTGAGAGGAGTTTTCCTGCAAAGAATCTGAAATGAGAGTTGTACAAAGAACATATTCTCCGACTTTAAACTCACGCTTTTGGTTTCTTTTGTCATGCCATCTTTTAACTTTTTCTTTGAATAATTTTGCATTTTCATAAGCTTGGGTTCTCCATTCATCTAGAGAGCTAATATCAAATAACCTCTTTTCACCAGCAAGTTTGAAGTCATAATTGAGTTCTTTGATTGCTCAAAATGCTTTACGTTCTAACTCAAGAGGCAAATGACAAGCTTTTCCATAAACCATTTTATAAGGAGACATACCCATAGGATTTTTATATGTTGTTCTATAAACCCAAAGTGCATCATCTAATTTCTTAGACCAATTCTTCCTGGACCTATTGACAATCTTTTGCAAAATTAATTTTATTTCTCTATTGCTAAGTTCAACTTGACAACTAGACTAAGGATGATAGGGTGATGCAATTCTATGGTTAACATCAAACTTGGCAAGCATCTTACGGAAAGCACCATGAATAAAGTGTGAATCACCATCAGCCATTAAATATCTAGGGACTCCAAACCTTGGGAAAATAACCTCCTTAAGCATTTTAATAGAGGTGTTGTGATCACCACTACTAGTTGGAATAGCTTCTACCCATTTAGTAACATAATCAACAGCAACCAAAATATGTGTATACCCATTAGAGGAAGGAAAAGGTCCCATGTAATCAAATCCCCAAACATCAAATGGTTCAACAACAAGTAAATAATTCATAGGAATTTCTTGACGCTTACCGTACGTATTCTTTGACATTCATCACAAGATAAGACGAACTTACGGGCATCCTTGAAGAGAGTAGGCCAATAAAATCCAGACTGCAATACCTTGTGAGCAGTTCTATCTCCAGCATGATGCCCTCCATAAGCTTCGGAGTGACATTTCCGTAGGATTTGTCCATGTTCATGCAGGTACACAACGTAATAATACCATCTACTCCTTTATAAATATGTGGGTCATCCCAAAAGTAATGTCTTAAAACATACAAGAATTTTTTTCTTTTGTTGATATGTAAAGCTAGGTGGTAAATATTTAGCAACAGTGTAATTAGCATAATTAGCATACCAAGGAGTACTGTGAGCAACATTTATTGCAGCTAACTGCTCATCAGGAAAACTATCATCAATGGGTAGTGGGTCATCAAGCACATTTTCAAGCCTAGATAGATTATCAACTACTGGGTTCTCATCTCCTTTTCTATCAATGATATGTAAATCAAATCTTGTAACAAGAGAACCCATTGAATAAGTCTAGGTTTAGCATCTCTCTTTTCCATAAGATATTTAATAGCAGCATGGTCTGTGGGAACAGTTACTTTGGAATCAACAATATAAGGTCTAAATTTATCACAAGCAAACACCACTGCTAAGAATTCTTTTTCAGTAGTAGCATAGTTCCTTTGAGCATTGTCTAGAGTTTTACTAGCATAATGAATAACATTCAGTTTCTTATCAACTCTTTGTCCTAGAACAACACCAACAGCATAATCACTAGCATGACACATAATTTCAAAAGGCAGGTTCCAATCAGGTGGTTGAACAATAGGTGCAGAAATTAAGGCTTTCTTGAGTGTTTCAAAGGCTTCTAAACAATCATCATCAAAAACAAAGGGAATATCCTTTTGCAAGAGACTAGTGAGAGGCCTAGAAATTTTAGAAAAGTCTTTGATAAATCTCCTATAGAAACCAGCATGACCTAGGAAACTACGAATACCTTTTATATCTTTAGGACATGGCATTTTCTCAATTGCATCAACCTTAGCTTTGTCCACTTCAATACCTCTTTCAGAAATTTTATGACCCAAGACAATGCCTTCATTAACCATAAAGTGGCACTTCTCCCAATTCAAGACAAGATTTGTTTGTTCACATCTCTGCAAAACTCGATCAAGATTGCTTAAACAATCATCAAAAGACTTCCCATAAACAGAAAAGTCATCCATGAAAACCTCAACAATCTTTTCACAAAAGTCAGAGAATATAGCAGTCATACATCTTTGAAAGGTAGCAGGTGCATTACATAAACCAAAAGGCATACGTCTATAAGCATAGGTTCCAAAGGACAAGTAAAAGTGGTCTTTTCTTGATCAGGTTGAGAAACAGGTATTTGTGAAAAACCAGAATATCCATCAAGGAAGCAAAAGTGTGTGTGCTTAGATAATCTTTCAAGCATTTGATCAATAAAAGGCAAAGGGTAATGATCTTTTCTAGTTGCTTTGTTTAATTTTCTAAAATCAATTACCATTCTATAGCCTGTAACAATTCTTTGTGGAATAAGTTCATTCTTATCATTAGGAACAACAGTTATACCTCCTTTCTTAGGGAACACAATGAACAGGACTTACCCATCTACTATCAGCTATAGGATAGATTATACCTCCTTCGAGAAGTTTTAATATTTCCGTTCTTACCACTTCTTTCATCTTCGGATTTAACCGACGTTGGTGATCAACAACGGGTTTAGCACCAGGTTCCATATTAATTTTGTGCTGACATAGAGTGGGAGTAATGCCCTTTAAATCGTCAAGAGTATATCCAACAGCAGCTCAGTACTTCCTTAGAACTTTCAATAATCTTTCTTCTTCATGTTCTGAAAGGTTAGCACTAATAATAACACGATATATCTTTTTTTCATCAAGATAAGCATATTTCAAAGTGTCTGGCAATTGTTTTAATTCAAACACAGGATCACCTTTAGGTGGAGGAGGACCTCCTAGAGTTTCAATAGGCAAATTGTGTTTAAGTTGAGGACGTTGTTCAAAGAAAAATTTTATCTATTTCATTTCTTTCATGCATATGTAAATCATTTTCATGGTCTAGCAAATATTGTTCTAAAGGATAAGTAGGTGGTACAACAATAGAAGCAAGACCAATTAATTCATCCTTACTAGGCAATTCTTTTTCATGAAGCTTTCTACTAAACTTGGAAAAAATTAAACTCATGAGACTCATCACCAAAACTAACACCGACAGTTTGTTTCTTACAATATATCTTAGCATTAACTGTGTTCAAGAAAGGTCTACCAAAGATAATGGGACAAAAGTCATCTTGTGGGGAACCAAGAACAAGATAATCAGTAGGGTATTTTATTTTCCCACACAAGACTTCAACATCTCTAACAATCCCAATTGGTGATATGGTGTCTCTATTAGCAAGTTTAATAGTAACATCTATGTCTTCTATTTCTGCGGGTGCTATGTCATTCATAAGGTGTAAGGAATAGCACTCACACTAGCACCTATGTCACATAAACCATGATAACAGTGATCTCCTATTTTAACTGAGATGTCAGACATGCCAACAATAGGTCTGTGTTTATCCTTTTTATCAGGTTTGGCAATTCTAGCAGCTTCTTCACAAAAGTAAATAACATGCCCATCTATATCTTCTTCTAAGAGATCTTTAAGCATAGCAATGCTAGGTTCTACTTTAATTTGTTCATCAGGTTTAGGTGTTCTAATATAGCTTTTGTTAACCACAGTTGAAACTTTAGCATGTACCTTTATTAACAGGGAAAGGTGGTTTCTCAATATAAGCAGAAGGAACAACTGGATCAACATTATATAGTATAGTTTCTTCTTTAACTGGTACCGGTTCTTTAGTTTCTTCTTTAATATGTGGGTGATATTTAAACCACTTCTCTTTAGGGAGTTCAACATGAGTGGAAAATGATTCACAAAAGGAGGCTACTATCTCTGAGTCAAGTCCATATTTAGTGCTAAACTTTTGAAAAGCATCGGTATGCATAAAAGATTTAACACAATCATACTTAAGTTTAATACCTGACTCTTTACCTTTGTTGAGTTCCCAATATTCAGAGTTGCGTTTAATTCTTTCCAAAAGATCCCACCAGAATTCAATAGTCTTCTTCATAAAAGAACCAGCACAAGAAGTATCAAGCATGGTTTGATCATTACGAGAAAGCCGAGCATAAAAATTCTGGATAATAATTTCTCTTGAGAGCTCATGATTGGGGCATGAATATAACATTGAATTAAGCCTCTCCCAAGCTAGAGCAATACTTTTTCCTTCACGAGGCCAAAAATTATATATATAATTCCGATCACGATGAACTAGATGCATATGATAAATTTTTTGGTGCAACTCCAATTTCGAATGATTCCAATTCCATGATACAATATCATCGCATAGCCTATACCATGCCAATGCTTTTCCCTTCAAAGATAAAGGAAAACCTTTTTCATCACTCATCTCCGGGTAAACCTACAAGCTTAAACAATCCACAAATTTGTTCCACACATATCAAGTGCATATCAGGATGTTCGGTTCCATCTCCTGCATAAGGATTAGCTAGCAGTTGTTCTATCATACCCGAAGGAATTTCATATTCAATATTTTCAGTACGTGCAGTAGGTTGAGGGGTAGCTAATTTTGGTTCCAGACGAGGTGAAGATACCCCGAAAAAACCCCTCAAAGGATTGTTTTCCATAGTAACAAGTGACAATAAATTTCAGCACACTATATAAATGTTCCCTTACCAAATTCCATTACCAAAGGCGCTTCACTCCCCGGCAACGGCGCCAGAAAATAGCCTTGATGACCCACAAGTATAGGGGATCAATTGTACCTCTTTTCAATAAGTAAGAGTGTCTAACCCAACGAGGAGCAGAAGGAAATGACAAGTGGTTTTCAGCAAGGTAATGTCTGCAAGTGCTTAAATTGTAAGTAGCGGAGTAGTTTGATAGCAAGATAATTTGTAATGAGCAAGTAACAATAGTAGTAACAAAAGTGCAGCAAGGTAGCCCAATCCTTTTGAGGCAAAGGATAGGCCAAAACAGTCCCTTATGATAAGCAAAGCGGTCTTGAGGGTACACGGGAATTTCATCTAGTCACTTTCATCATGTTGGTTTTAATTTGTGTTCGCTACTTTGATAATTTGATATGTGGGTGGACCGGTGCTTAGGTGATGTTCTTACTTGAACAAAACTCCTACTTATGATTAACCCTCCCGCAAGCATCCGCAACTACGAGAAAAGTATTAAGAATAAATTCTAACCATAGCATCAAACTTTTGGATCGAATCGGTCCCTTACGGAATAGCGCATAAACTGGGGCTTAAGCTTCTGTCACTCTCACAACCCATCATCTAATTGCTACTCCACAATGCATTCCCTTAGGCCCAAATATGGTGAAGTGTCATGTAGTCGACGTTCACATGATACCACTAAGGGAAGCACAACATACATACTATCAGAATATCGAACACATATCAAGTTCACATGATTACTTGCAACATGATTTCTCCCGTGACCTCAAGAACAAAAGTAACTACTCACAAATGATAAACATGCTCATGATCAGAGGAGTATTAAATAGCATATTGGATCTGAACATATAATCTTCCACCAAATAAACCACATAGTAATCAACTACAAGATGTAATCAACACTACTAGTCACCCACAAGCACCAATCTATAGTTCCGGTAACAAGATTGTACACAAGAGATGAACTAGGGTTTGAGATGAGATGGTGCTGTTGAAGATGTTGATGGAGATTGCCCTCCCCAAGATGTGAGAGTTGTTGGTGATGACGAGGACGATGATTTCCCCCTCCGGGAGGGAAGTTCCCCCGGCGGAATCGCTCCGCCAGAGGGCAAAAGTGCTCCTACCGAAGTTCTGCCTCGAGACGGCGGCGCTCAGTCCCGAAAGTCCTCTTCTTATTTTTTTTCTAGGTCAAATGACCTATATACCAGAATATGGGAGGTGGGCCTGGGTGAACACAACCCACCAGGACGCGCCTGGGCTCCATGGCGCGCCCATGTGGTTTGTGCCCACCTGGTGGGCCCCCTCTGGTAGTTATTTGCTCCAATAATTCTTAAATATTCCATAAAATTTCTCCGTGAAGTTTCAGCTTGTTTGGTGTTGTGCAGAATAGGTAGCCTGACATAGCTTTTCCAGGTCCAGATTTCTACCAGATACCGGTTCGGTTGCTCATATTTGTAACTCGAAACATGGGCTACGGATTAAACGAAGATTGGCTAAGGATGAGGTGACGATGCGGGTCAGGAATGGTTCCAAGGTCGATGTGATCGCCGTTGGCATGCTACCTCTACATCTACCCTCAAGATTAGTTTTAGACCTGAATAATTTTTATTTGGTGCCAGCGTTGAGCATGAACATTATGTGGATCTTGTTTAATGCGAGACAGTTATTCATTTAAATCAGAGAATAATGGTTGTTCTATTTATATGAGTAATATCTTTTATGGTCATGCGCCCTTGAAGAGTGGTCTATTTTTGTTGAATCTCGATCGTGGTGATACACATATTCATAATATTAATGCCAAAAGATGCAAAGCTGGTAATGATAGTGCAACATATTTGTGGCACTGCCGTTTAGGTCATATTGGTGTAAAGCGCATGAAGAAACTCCATGCGAATAGACTTTTGGAATCACTTGATTATGAATCATTTGATGCTTGCGAACCATGCTGCATGGGCAAGATGACTAAAACTCCGTTCTCCGGAATAATGGAGCGAGCGACTGACTTATTGAAATAATACATACCGATGTATGCGGTCCGATGAGTGTTGAGGCTCGCGGCGGGTATCATATTTTCTAACCTTCACAGATGATTTAAGCATATATGGGTATATCTACTTGATGAAACACTAGTCTGAAACATTTGAAAAGTTCAAAGAATTTCAGAGTGAAGTGGAGAACCATCGTAACAAGAAAATAAAGTTTCTATGATCTGATCGCGGAGGCGAATATTTGAGTTACGAGTTTGGCCTTCATTTAAAACAATGTGGAATAGTTTCACAACTCACGCCACCTGGAACACCACAGCGTAATGGTGTCTCTGAACGTTGTAACCGTACTTTATTAGATATGGTGCGATCTATGATGTCTCTTACCGATTTACCGCTATCATTTTGGGGTTATGCATTGGAGACAGCTGCATTCACATTAAATAGGGCACCATCTAAATCCGTTGAGACGACACCGTATGAAGTATGGTTTGGCAAGAAACCTAAGCTATCATTTCTTAAAGTTTGGGGTTGCGATGCTTATGTGAAAAAGCTTCTGCCTGATAAGCTCGAACCCAAATCGGATAAGTGTGTCTTCATAGGATACCCAAAAGAAACTATTGGGTACACCTTCTATCACAGATCTGAAGGCAAGATCTTTATTGCTAAGAATTGATCCTTTCTAGAGAAGGAGTTTCTCTCGAAAGAAGTGAGTGGGAGGAAAGTCGAACTTGATGAGGTAATTGTACCTTCTCCCGACATGAAAAGTAGCTCATCACAGAAAACCATACCCGTGATGCATACACCAACTAGATAGGAAACTAATGATAATGATCATGAAACTTTAGATCAAGTTACTACTGAACCTCGTAGGTCAAACAGAGCACGTTTTTCACCAGAGTGGTACGGTAATCATATTCTGGAAGTCATGTTACTAGACAATGACGAACCTACGAACTATGAGGAAGCGATGATGAGCCCAGATTCCACAAAATGGCTTGAAGCCATGAAATCTGAGAACGGATCCATGTATAAGAACAAAGTATGGACTTTGGTTGACTTGCCCGATGATCGGCAAGCCATAGAGAATAAATGGATCTTCAAGAAGAAGACTGACGCTGATGGTAATGTTACTGTCTACAAAGCTCGACTTGTCGCGAAAGGTTTTTGACAAGTTCAAGGAGTTGACTACAATGAGACCTTCTCACCCGTAGTGATGCTTAAGTCTGTCCGAATCATGTTAGCAATTGCCGTATTTTATGTGTCGCGGGATATCCGCGGCCACCCATGGGACCGGGTGGCCCCTTGCTGGTCCGGCGGGGGGACGTCGTGTTGCACAAAGAGCAAATCAGCGCACAGCAGCATGGCAGAGAGCACACAAGGCATTTACCCAGGTTCGGCCCACCGCGAGGCGTAAGACCCTACTCCTGCTTTGGTAGATTGATGGTGGAATGAGTGTGGTGGTGCGTAGTACACTTGCCCGACAAGGTTTGCCTCGGGGCCGCAGCGACTACGCGCGTATGGTGGCTTGGGTTTGTCCACTTTCCAACCCTCCAACCCCTCCTATGAGTGCCATGGGCCTCCTTTTATAGATTAAGGGGTCACCACAATGGCAAAGTGGTCATTATCCACTGATATGATAGCAAACAGTGCTATCATACCTAACTCTGCGGGCTAACAGGGTGCATTAAATGCACCGCTCAGTGTCACATCACTGGTTGCCCAGCAAGGCCTGCCGGGCTATCTCGCCAGCTCCGCACCTGTTCTCTTGACACGTCGCAGGATGGGTGTCGTCTGTGGGTTTCTTCTATAGGAAATGGCTGCCATGTGGCGAATGGCTGCCACTTAGTCATCTTGCGGCTTGACACCGCACTGATTGACGACGTGAGTCATGGTTGAGTGGTTGGTGGGGTGGTTCTGCCCCTACGAGCCCTGGCAGGCTCTGCTGGGTAGCCTTGAGTGCTTGCTTCTGGTGGTGGCCTCGCCCCTTGCCGAGCTCGCCCGCCCGGCAAGGGAGGCCCTTCTCTTGCCGATGCCTTGCTTCTTTGGCTTGGCCTTGGTCTCTCTGAGCCGCATGTTGGTTCTTCAATCTTTGGCTTAAGCTGATGCTTCGATCTTGGTCTTGTTCCTGTGCACAGTTGGGCAACAAGCCCAGGGTTTGTTGCACCGACAGAAGCCCCCGGGCCTGCCCCGAACATGCTGCTGAGTGTCATCAGGGTAGGGCCTAATAAGTGCACAGGCAGAATCACTGAAGGGGTTGGCCCCTTGAGGTTTCCATTGATGCTTCACCAGCCTTTATCTTGGGGGCGGTTTCCGATTTCTCTGCGCGTGGTGTAAAGCCAATAGTGGTGGGGCCATGGCAGTGATGGTCCGTGAATGACTTTAACGCATGGGGTAGAAACCGCCAAATTACTCTTCCCGCGGCGCGCCCTTATCCTTAGCCACGTATGCTGCATGCACCGCGTGGGGTAGGTAAAGGAGGCGCGTGGCACGGGAGAGCATCTTGAGGTGGGTCCGTCCATCTTGAATTGGCGGAGGAGGGCGGTGATCACCCGTTGATGGAGCAGCTGCCCTTCCCCGCCCGGCCTATAAAAGGAGGGGCGGAGGAGGGCGAAGTCATTCATCCTTGCATTCTTCCTCCTCTTCTCTCGTTCTTTGCTTCCGCTGGTGATGTTGAAGAGGAGAGCCTGGGGCCAGCCCCTGGGCTCCCGCTTGGGGTAATCTTTGCCCCATGCCGGTGCTGATGCTCGAAGAGTGAGGCTGGTCCTTGGCGTGGTGAATCTCTTGGTCTCTTCGAGGCTTGGCCGGGAGGCGGGGCTGGAGACCATTGGTAATCCCAGCATCGCCCCTCCTGGAGGCCTTGGAGCCGTTGTCGATGAGAGGCGCGCCTTCCTGCCCGCCAAGGTGGGACGGGGCACGCTTCCAGCCCCCTGGCCATCTTGGCCATTCGCCGTTTTCCCGAGGGGGGTGTCGGACTGGAGTCTCGGCCTTCCTCCGGGACGGTGTTGATGAAGACGAACCCAGGGGAGAAGGAGAAGAAGGGAGGCAGGCCGTCCAGTAGGAGTACGACTGCATCGACGCGTTCGTCTCGTACTGGCGACCTGCTACCCGTCCGCTGGCTCTCCTCCTCTTTCCCTGGCACCGTCATCACCGTTTTCTCGGTTGCCAGGGAAAGGCTCGTTCCCCTGGTGCTTCCGCCTCCCCCGAGTGGTCTTCTGGCTGGGCACCGGCGTCTTCTCCTGCCGGTGCCTGTGCTGGAGCCCCCCTTCTGGTTCTGGAGGTGGTGACCAGGGGGCCGTCGAGGTGCTCTGCGCATCTTCCTCCTCTGCAGCCTCGCCACTCCCGACCTTGTCAGGCTGGGGTTACCGGTTCCTAACAAGGATCGGGGTGGCGTTGTGCTGGTGTGACGCCCGCCCCCCTCTCTTCCCATCGCAATACCTTGGACAAGAGGGACAGGGAGAGGAGTTTACGGAGCACTTATCTTTTTTCAATCTTAAATCTGTAGGCAATCGCCAAATTTTAACTCAAATAATGTAATCTCTAGAGTCCATCTTTGTGTTCTATAATGCTTGTACTTGTATTAGCATATGAATGAAAAAGATGAGCCTTGCCGGGAACCCGTGCATGTATATGTCCATGCAGAGGTGGAGTACCTCTTTAATGTAAATAAACGAGTTTCCGAGGCAGGATATCCTGCCGGCACCCTCTTTTGTCTGCCGGAGGGCTCCGTCTGCCGGGGAACAGACAGAGGGGTCAGCCCCCCGCCAACTCCTTTTTACCAAAGGCTACTGCAACCATCCTGACTGAAGCAACGTTCAAGTCATGGATGGGAGCATCTAAGTTTCAAAAAGAGAGGCGATGTTTCCTTATGCAAAGTTATAGCTTTACAGAACACTAATGGACAAGAGGTAAACTTATCTGTTTGGCTCTGCCGGGAATGCAGTGCCGTGCAATCTTCTCATCCTTTGTCGAAGCCAAGTTCACAGCAGGAACCTGCAACTCCATGTAGATGAGAATGAATGCAGGATGCAATCCTATCTATATGCAAATGCTCATGAAATGCTTATGCGGTGATCTAGGTGTGCTCGTGCATGCATGCAATCTTAATTGGGGCCCCCCTACAACGCTTCTTTATTTTCTCTTGCACGGGGTCATCGCCCCGGCTTTCTACAAGGGGTTACATGCAACTGAGACAAGGCCTGTACAAAAGGGTGGCTGCCGGGCAGTGCCCGGCAGCCTCGCGCCTTGCGGGTAGTACTTACGGAGATGCTCAATCTTTCATGAGTTTTGCAACGGTGTGCCATCTCCGGTCTCCAAACGAACTGCACCAGGTCTGGTGACTCGTACTACCCGGTAAGGGCCTTCCCACTTCGGTGATAGCTTGTTTGTACCCTTGGCGGGTTGAACGCTCCTAAGGACAAGGGCACCTTCCTCAAAACATCAGGCATGAACCCTGCGGCTTTGATAATGATGCAGGGCTTGCTGGTAGCGTGCAGCACGCGTAGCAGCCCGGAGACGGTTCTCCTCAAGTAGCACAGCATCGACACGCCGGTGCTGATCTTGCGCTACTTCATCGTAGGCAAGCACTTGAGGAGACCCGTAAATGATTTCCGTGGGGATAACTGCTTTTGCCTCGTAGACCAGAGAGAAGGGAGTCTGCCCGGTAGCTCGGTTAGGTGTCGTTCTGAGGGACCAGAGACCTACCGACAGCTCCTCGATCCACTGCCTGCAGTGCTTCTGCAGCATATCGATAGTCCTTGTCTTGAGCCCACGAAGCACTTCAGCGTTCGCCCTCTCAGCTTGTCCATTGCTCCGGGGGTGTGCCACAGAAGCGAATGAGATCTTGCATCCGAGGGCATGAACATATTGCATGAAGGCGTGGCTCGTGAACTGGGTGCCATTGTCAGTGATGATCCTTGCAGGAACTCCGAAACGACACACCAATTCTTTCAAGAACTTGATAGCTAACTGAGCAGTCACCTTTCTCACGGCAGTCACTTCCGGCCACTTTGTAAACTTGTCGATGGCAACGAACAAGAATTCAAAGCCCCCGATTGCTCGGGGGAAGGGGCCGAGGATATCGAGCCCCCAGACCGAAAATGGCCATGATAGCGGGATTGTTTGAAGGGCTTGGGTAGGCAGGTGTGTTCTCTTGGAATGGAACTGGCAGGCTTCACATGTCATGACGAGCTCAACTGCATCTTGGAGGGCTGTGGGCCAATAGAATCCTTGCCGGAATGCTTTCCCAACTAATGCCCTTGATCCAATGTGTGAGCCGCACATTCCTCTGTGAATCTCAGCCAGCAGTTCCTTTCCATCCTCCCGGCAAACACACTTCAATTTCACACCGTTGGGCCTTCTTCTGTACAGAGTGTCATTGACAAACTGATACATACTGGCCCTCTGGGCTACTTTCCCAGCTTCATCTTGGTCGCCGGGAAGTTCTCCGGTTTGGAGGAAGCGGACAATGTGCCTTGCCCAAGTTGGAGCCTGGGGCTCGGCAACAAGGACTAGCGGCACCTCCTCGGCTGCGGGAGCACCAGCCTCCTTCACGGGGTCCATAGGCCCGGCTGGAGGGAGTGGTCCGGCAGGCTATGAGGAGTTGTTTCCGGCAGAGTCTCTGCCGGGAGAGGATGGCTCTGCCGGGAGAGGCTTACCGTAGTCCAACTTTCTCCTTTTCCGGGCCATTGTGGCTGGTGATACGGAGGGTTGAGAGAGATGGAGAACAAAAGTTCCTGGTTCCACAGGAAGCTTCTGCGCAGCACACTTTGACAGGTGATTAGCTATGCTGTTTTCCGCACGGGCTACGTGCTCTGTTTGCAACCCATCAAAGTGCTCCTCCAATCTCCTTACTTCCTCGACGTATGCTTCCATCAATGGACTTTGATAATCCTTGTTGACTTGTCTCACCACAAGCTGTGAATCTCCTCAAATGATCAACTTCTTAATTCCCAATTCTGCTGCAATCCTGAGCCCGACAAGGAGCCCTTCATACTCAGTTGTATTGTTGGTGGCTTCTTCCCGGGAAAAGTTCATTTGGACAATGTACTTTAAGTGCTCCCTGGAGGGGGCAATAAAAAGCACGCCAGCCCCTTCACCTTGTAGGGAAAAAGCACCATCAAAATACATGATCCATTCTTGCGGTGATTCCTTGCCGGGGAGAGCTGTTTCTGTTACTTCCTCATCAAGGGTTGGCGTCCATTCTGCAATAAACTCTGCCAGTGCCCTGCTCTAAATAGTTGATGTGCTCCCAAACTTCAAACCAAAGCTGGATAATTCCAAAGCCCACTCCACTATTCTGCCAGTAGCCTCAGGGTTTCGGAGTATCCTTTGCAACAGAAAATGAGTGACAACTGTAATCTCATGGGCTCGGAAGTAGTGGCGCAGTTTCCTTGAGGCTATGATGAGGCCAAAGATCAATTTTTGCACACCAGAATACCTCGATCTAGCCCCTTGTAACAAGGAGCTGACGAAGTATACTGGGCGCTGCACCACTTTCTTCCTTGCCGCGTCCTTGGGGTTGCTCTCATTGTCGTGCTCACTGCTGTTCTGATCCTTCCCTGAATATGTCGTGACTTGGCCACTTTCTGCCTCATCCACCTCTCGATGTGCTACCAAGGCTGCACTGACCACTTGGTTGGTTGCCGCCAAGTAAAGCAATAATGGCTCCTGGGGTTTGGGTGCAACCAAGGTAGGCATAGACGATAGGTAAGCCTTCAATTCTTGCAGAGCTGTATTTGCTTCCGGGGTCCACTGCATAGGCCCTGCCTTCTTTAGAATTTTGAAGAACGGCAGCGCATGCTCGACATACTTGGAAATGAATCTGCTTAGCGCGGCAACGCATCCCGTCAAGCGCCTTACATCCTTAACTGTCCTTGGCGCTTGGATCTGCTCAATGGCCGTGATCTTGTCGGGGTTGGCTTTAATCCCCCGATGGGACACGAAGAATCCAAGTAGCTTGCCAGAGGGGACACCAAATACACACTTCTCCGGATTGAGCTTCAAGTTGATCTTGCACAGATTAGCAAATGTCTCTTCCAAATCCTGGATAAGGGTGGCCTTATCCTTGGTTTTGACCACGATATCATCCATATAGGCTTCTATATTTCTATGCAGTTGTGGCTCAAAACCAATCTGGACTGCTCTTGCAAAAGTGGACCCGGCACTCTTTAATCCGAAAGGCATGCGGACAAAGCAGTACGTACCACAGGGAGTGATGAACGATGTGTTCTCCTCATCCTCTTTGGACATGAAGATCTGGTGATATCCGGAGTATGCATCCAGAAAGGAGAGCAAATCGCAACCTGCAGTGGAATCCACGATCTGGTCGATGCACGGCAAGGGGAATGGGTCCTTCGGGCAAGCCTTGTTGAGATCCATGAAATCAATGTAGAGCCTCCATTTCCCATTCGCCTTCCGGACCACCACTGGATTTGCCAACCACGTAGGGTGCAATACTCCTATGACCAAACCAGCTGCCTCTAATTTCTTGATCTCTTCGGCAATGAACTGCTGCTGCTCCAAGGCCTGCTTCCGGACTTTCTGCTTGACGTGTCGGCAGACAGCAAGGTGGTGCTCGATTACCTCCCTGGGAACACCGGGGATATTAGATGGTTGCCAGGCAAACACATCAATATTCGCCAGCAAGAAGGCAACGAGCGCGCTTTCCTATTTGTCATCAAGGGTGGCGCTGATAGTGAACACCACCAACGCCAGCCAGCCCTTCCGGGCCCTCTTCACATGGGGTGCAGCAACCTTGGATCTCTTGCTGTTGGAACACTCCGGCACGTCGTCAATGGGTGCCATGCACTCAGAGGGGGCGCGCTTCCCGGACTCCTTGCGGGAGGCCCTACGATCCCTCTTCTTTCCTTTGCTTTCTTTGGCAGGAGCTGATCCTGCCGTAGCCTCTGCCGCGACCGCATCCTGATACATCTTGTCTACGCAGATAATTGCATCCTTCTCATCTTCAAAGTGTTATAAGCATAGTGAGACGCTGCCATGAACATAGCCAGGGCCGGGCGCACTAGAATCCCATTGTACGGCAGGGGGAGATCAACCACATCAAACACAATCTTCTCAGTCCGGTAGTTCAGTTCTCCCCAAACGTCACCGACAACTTAATCTCCCCTTAGGATGGCTCCTGCCGGGATTGACTCCTTGAAACGTGTCGGTAACCTCTAGTTCTTCTTCTCCTATCTGAAGCTTGTTGATGACTGTCGGGGAAATCAGATTCAACCCAGCCTCGCCATCTACTAACATCTTTGTGACCTTGAGGTTGCGAATTGTTGGGGACACCAACAATGGCAAACACCCTACCACTGTGGTGCGGCCAGGGTGATCCCCCTCATCAAAGATGATGGGCGTGCGGGACCACTTGAGCGGCTTCCGGGCCTCTGGCGCTGGTTCCATAGCATTGACCTCTTGTGCCCACCACTAGAGTTGGCGGTGAGAGGTGTGCAAAGATGCACCTCCATCAATGCATAGGGCGTCAGTGGCCTTCTAAAATTCCTGCTCACTGGTTTCCTCTTCATTCCCTTCATCACTCACATCATCACAGATTTCCTTCTCTTGGCCCCTGGCGAGTTTTCCTTGGTTCCGAAAGGGCTTGCCGGGGCGATTTGCTTCACTGCCTCGGCCCTTACCGCCAGCAGCGTTCTGACCTCTCTCCTTATCACGCTTATCATACTCTACCCTCTGTTTCTTGACGAGCTGCTCAACCTGATAACATTCCTGAAGGCCGTGGCCTTTGGTCTGGTGGATCTTGCAGTATGGCCCATCATCACCTTTCCCGACTTTTTCCGCGGTAGCGGCTTCCCGGCAGGTAGCGCACGCGGCAACTTCCTTGCCGGGGGCCTCAACCTTGGCTTTCTTGCCGGTGCTAGGTGTTCCCGAACCTTCTACAGCCATCACTACCTTATCTCTTGGCTTCTTGCTGCGCTTCTTGCCCTTTCTCTGACTGGTTGATTCATCCTCATCCTCTGAATCAACATTGATGCAATCCTCCTCTCCGGGCAACTTCCTTCCTTCCTCCATCCGAGCACACTTATCCACCAGTGTGTATAGCTCCTTCATAGTCTTGGGCAACCGCACATTCATCTTAGAACGAATGCGACGGTTGCGCACATTGGACTGGAAGGTTGCCACAACGGCTGCCGGATGGATATTTGGAATATTCCTATGAACTTTACTGAATCTCTGTAAATACTTACGGAGGGTTTCTTCTTCCTTCTGCTGGAGAAGCTGCAGATCGCTGGGCCTGCCAGGTTCTTGATGGCCACCAGAGAAGGCACCGATGAACTCGTGGCACAGATCTGCCCATGACGAAATGGAGTTCTCCGGCAGGTGCATCAACCAAGACCTCACATTGGACTTGAGGGCCAAGGGAAGTAGTTCGCGAATACCTTCTCGTCTCTTCCCCCGGCAGCCTGAACAACGATGGTGTAGATGCTCAGGAACTCTGCCGAGTTCAGCCTCCCGTCGTACTTCTCAGGTATCTCTGGCTTGAACGTGCGAACGGACGGCCAACAGACTTGCCACAGCTCTCGTGTAAAGGCAGGGCAGCCGATCTCAAAAGGTAGGCACCCGCCAATACCGAGCACAGGCTCGTCGACGTTGAGGCCACCCCACCCGTCGGTCTGGCGGAGGTCGTCGTGGAGCCGATCCAAGGCGACGCGCGCGTCTCCCCGCCACCTATCCTCCGAGGCTCGACGTTGGCCTGGACATGCTTGAGGGTCAGAAGAGGCCATCGAGACGTTGTCGAGGTCTTGATTCTGCTGCGCCCGCGCCAGCTGCCGTGGTGGGGACTGCACCGTAGGGACAGCCCCCTCCGTTCGGCCAACAGTGCGGGCGGCTGCCGTTGCTTGGGGAGGTTGTGGCGGGCCAGCTCGTCGTGAGCCCCCAGCCTCAGGGAACCCAAGAAGGCTCTGGATGGTGGCACGCCATTCATCCATCTGCTCGGCCGCCGGCGGAAACCTCAGTAGGAGCTGAGCTCACGCCATAGCCTCTGTGGTTGTGCTTGGCATAGCAGTTGATGATGTCGACCGCACCGTCGCCTGGCTCCTAACGGCGCCAGCGGCGGCGTCGGCGGTAGTGTAGCATCCACGCAGTTGTGGAACGACAACCTGGGCCGCGGGGTCGCACGGCAGTGGTGCTCGGGGGTCAGTGGCTCCATCGAGCGCATCAGTTTGGTTGGCTCGTCTGGGAGGAGACACACGGGCCATGGTCGCTCCCGTGTCGGGGGCGGCCAGAGGGCGGTGGTTCGCCTCGGACCGAGCGTTGTTGTTGCGGTTGTGCCCCTTAGTGGGGGGAGAGGGTGCAGAAGGAGCGACCCCCTCGCCCACACCTTGTGGAGCATGACCACCAGGGCGTTGCTGATGTTGTTCTCTTCTGATGTCTCCAGCCCTCGTATCGGCCGCGAGGGGAGCGGTGATGGCGCCACCTACCCCAGTCACGCCCCCATCGGCGTTCACGTCCTCGGTCTCCTCTGCAGCCTCCGAGGCACTCGAGGTCGCGGGCGGTGGAGCTTTCGAAGTGGACGGATGGGTCGAAGGGTCGGACTTCTTCTTCTTTGGCGCCATGGTCGATGGCGTCGTCGATGATGAGGATGGCGATGAAGATGACGTGCTGCGCACGCTTTCAGGTTCGCGCAAGTGAGATCCCCTACCTGGCGCGCCAAAGATGTCGTGGGATATCCGCGTCCACCTATGGGACTGGGTGGCCCCTTGCTGGTTCGCGCGGGGGGGGGGGGGGGGGGGGGGGGGGGGGGACGTCGTGTTGCAGAAAGAGCAGATCAGCGCACGGCAGCACGGCAGAGAGCACACAAGCAATTTACCCAGGTTCGAGCCGCCGCGAGGCGTAAGAGTGTGGTGATGCATAGTACACTTTCCCGGCAAGGTTTGCCTCGGGGCCGCAGCGACTACGCGCATATGGTGGCTTGGGTTTGTTCACTTTCCAACCCTCCAACCCCTCCTACGAGTGCCATGGGCCTCCTTTTATAGATTAAGGGGTCACCACAATGGCAAAGTGGTCATTATCCACTGATATGATAGCAAACAGTGCTATCATACCTAACTCTGCGGGATGATAGGGTTATATGCACCGCTCAGTGTCACATCACTGGTTGCCCGGCAAGGCCTGCCGGGCTATCTCGCCAGCTCCGCACCTGTTCTCTTGACACGTCGTAGGACGGGTGTCGTCTGTGGGTTTCTTCTGTAGGAAATGGCTGCCATGTGGCGAATGGCTGCCACTTAGTCATCTTGCGGCTTGACACCGCACTGATTGACGACATGAGTCATGGTTGAGTGGTTGGTGGGGTGGTTCTGCCCCTACGAGCCCTGGCAGGCTCTGCCGGGGAGCCTTGATTGCTTGCTTCTGGTGGTGGCCTTGCCCCTTGCCGGGCTCGCCTGCCCGACAAGGGAGGCCCTTCTCTTGCCGATGCCTTGCTTCCCTGGCTCGGCCTTGGTCTCTCTGAGCTGCATGTTGGTTCTCTGAATCTCTTGGTTCTTCAATCTCTGGCTTAAGTTGATGCTTCGATCTTGGTCTTGTGCCTATGCAAAGTTGGGCAACAGACCTAGGGTTTGTTCCACCGACATTATGATTATGAAATCTGGCAAATGGACGTCAAAACTGCATTCCTTAATGGATTTCTTAAACAAGAGTTGTATATGATGCAACCAGAAGGTTTTGTCGATCTCAAAGGTTCTAACAAAGTGCGCAAGCTCCAGCGATCCATTTATGGACCTGTGCAAGCATCTCAGAGTTGGAATATACGCTTTGATGAGGTGATCAAAGCATATGGTTTTATACAGACTTTTGGAGAAGCCTATATTTGCAAGAAAGTGAGTGGGATCTCTTTAGCATTTCTAATATTATATGTGGATGACATATTGTTGATTGGAAATGATATAGAATTTCTGGATAGCATAAAAGGATACTTGAATAAGAGTTTTTCAATGAAAGACCTTGGTGAAGCTGCTTATATATTGGGCATCAAGATCTATAGAGATAGATCAAGACGCTTAATTTGACTTCCACAAAGCACATACCTTGATAAAGTTTCCAAGAAGTTCAAAATGGATCAGTCAAAGAAAGGGTTCTTGCTTGTGTTACAAGGTGTGAAGTTGAGTCAGACTCAATGCCCGACCACTGCAGAAGATAGAGAGAAAATGAAAGTCATTCCCTATGCTTCAGCCATAGGTTCTATCATGTATGCAATGTTGTGTACCAGACCTGATGTGTGCCTTGCTATAACTCTAGCAGGGAGGTACCAAAGTAATCCAAGAGTGGATCACTAGACAACGGTCAAGAACTTCCTGAAGTACCTGAAAAGGACTAAGGATATGTTTCTCGTTTATGGAGGTGACAAAGAGTTTGTCGTAAATGGTTATGTTGATGCGAGCTTTGGCACTGATCCGGATGACTCTAAGTCACAAACCGGGTACGTACTTATATTGAATGGTGGAGCTGTCAGTTGGTGCAGTTCCAAGCAAAGCGTCGTGGCGGGATCTATGTGTGAAGTGGAATACATAGCTGCTTCGGAAGCACCAAATGAAGGAGTCTGGATGAAGGAGTTCATATCCGATCTAGGTGTAATACCTAGTGCATCGGGTCCAATGAAAATCTCCTGTGACAATACTGGAGCAATTGCCTTGGCGAAGGAATCCGAATTTCACAAAAAAACTAAACACATCAAGAGACGCTTCAACTCCATCCTTGATCAAGTCAAGGAGGGAGACATAGAGATTTGCAAAATACATATGGATCTGAATGTGGCAGACCCGTTGACTAAGCCTCTTCCACGAGCAAAACATCATCAGCACCAAGACTCCATGGGTGTTAGAATCATTACAATGTAATCTAGATTATTGACTCTAGTGCAAGTGGGAGACTGAAGGAAATATGCCCTAGAGGCAATAATAAAGTTGTTATTTATATTTCCTTATATCATGATAAATGTTTATTATTCATGCTAGAATTGTATTAACCGGAAACTTGATACATGTGTGGATACATAGCCAAAACACTGTGTCCCTAGTAAGCCTCTACTAGACTAGCTCGTTAATCAAAGATGGTTAAGTTTCCTAACCATGGACATGCGTTGTCATTTTATGAACGGGATCACATCATTTGGAGAATGATGTGATGGACAAGACCCATCCGTTAGCTTAGCAATATGATCGTTAAGTTTCATTGCTATTGCTTTCTTCATGTCATATACATATTCCTTTGGCTATGAGATTATGCAACTCCTGGATACCGGAGGAGTACCTTGTGTGCTATCAAACGTCACAATGTAACTAGGTGATTATAAAGATGCTCTACAGGTATCTTCGAAGGTGTTTGTTGGGTTGGTATAGATCGAGATTAGGATTTGTCACTCCGAGTATCAAAGAGGTATCTCTGAGCCCTCTCGGTAATGCACATCATAATAAGCCTTGCAAGCAATGTGACTAATGAGTTAGTTGCGGGGTGATGTATTATAGAACGACTAAAGAGACTTTCCGGCAACGAGATTGAACTAGGTATGAAGATACCGATGATCGAATCTCGGGCAAGTAACATACCGATGACAAAGGGAATAACATATGTTGTCATTGTGGTACGATCGATAAAGATCTTTGTAGAATATGTAGGAACCAATAATAGCATCCAGGTTCCGTTGTTGGTTATTGACCGGAGAGGTGTCTCGGTCATGTCTACATAGTTCTCGAACCCGTAGGGTCCGCACGCTTAACGTTTGATGACGATTTTGTATTATATGAGTTATGTGATTTTGTGACCGAATGTTGTTCGGAGTCCCGGATGTGATCATGGACATGATGAGGAGTCTCAAAATGGCCGAGAGGTAAAGATTGATATATAGGACTAAGGTATTCGGATACCGGAAGTGTTCCAGGGGTACCGGGTACATATCGGCTCATCGGAAGGGGTTCCGAGCATCCCCCCGGCAACTACATGGGCCTAAAGGGCCAAGACTGGGACAGACCAGCCCCTAAGGGGCTGGTGCACCCCATGTAGGCCGAAATAGGGGGGAGGAAAGAGGAGAAGAGAGAAAGGAAGGGGAGGGATTCGGCCTCCCCCTTCCTTCTCTCCCCCTCCTCCTTCCTTCCCCCTCCGGGAATTATGGCAAGGGGGCGAATAGGATTAGGGCCCCAGGTAGGATTCCTCCTACTTGGGCACCCCCTTGGCTGCCCCCTCTCCCTCCCACCTATATATATGAGGGGGGAGGTGCCTACAACACACAACAACATCTGTTAATTGTGTGCGGCGCCTCCCTCCATAGTTTACGCCTCGGGTCATATTCACATAGTGCTTAGGCGAAGCCCTGCGCAGATCACTTCATCATTACCGTCACCATGCTTTCCTACTAAGGGAACTCTCCCTCGACACTTTGCTGGATCAAGAGTTCGAGGGACGTCATCGAGCTGAACGTGTGCAGAACTCGGAGGTAGCGTACGTTCGGTGCTTGATCGGTCGGTACGAGAAGAAGTTCGACTACATCAACCGCGTTGTCAAACGCTTCCGCTTTCAGTCTAGAGGGTACGTGGACACACTCTCCCCCTCTCATTGCTATGCATCTCCGAGATAGATCTTGTGTGAGCGTAGGATTTTTTTTGAAATTGCATGCTACATTTCCCAACGCATATTAGATATGTGGAGGTTGCAGATGAGATCCGTTGTCGTTTATGAAATCGGCTATGTGCATGGTTGATGAGATCAACTGCACATGGGGATCGATGTGGCTAAGTTTTCTGATGATCCGAATAGATGAGGTCGTGATACAACCTACCCCTACCGGTCGGTATCTGCCATCGGGGTTAACAGTGAAATGTAAATCCGAATCGGATTTGGGACGATCGATAAGATCGGTCAGATCAGAAAAATCGGTGTGATCGGAGTACAGATGTGGTCCGTGATTTCTGAAAATGTCGGGCGCTGCCCGCACCCACAAGGGATGCTGCCCCTTCGAACCCCGCCCGCTAACCGGCTAGAGGGACCGCCATGTGCGTAGCGCCTTGTATTTCGTACACGATCACCCAAACCGGTAGAAAGCGATTCTATGCGTAACTTCGTTTTGTAGGTTTGATGTGAATAGTATGACTCATGTGTATGTGATGCGTGTGTTTAATTTATACATGACTTGCGCGTCGTGTTTGTCAGCCGGCAAGAGCCAAAGTGTTGTCATTATAATGTATAACGACATGCGTGTCGACTTGTGACTCTATGTAAAATTCATTACTAGTTGTAGTAGTTGGATAATAGAGATCAGGTTGGTGGCTTGGCGTCATGGCGTGACAAACAAGATGGAGTTTCTAGATGGTCATCGGAGTCGGAGCCGACCTGTAAGAGCATCCATGAAGGAGCCATACTATTTCACAATATATGTTTATTTGTCATTGTTATGCTTCTTTATTTCTATGCATGTTAAAATGGTAGAAAGATCCCTCGTTAATATCAAGTGAATTGCCATCCACGATGTTGCACCTACGCACATCAAGTATGTCTAGTGGCGGGCTAATAAAATTGGGGTGCTACTAGGTGTCCTTGAACTGAAGGGTTCGTGTCGGACACAGACATGCACTGGATCAGGTTAACTTGACAAGGCTATCAAAACGGTTTTGGGCCTTGTGGCAAAGAAGGTTGGGAGCCGGGATATGAGATACCTTCCTGACCGACAGGAGTCGTATAGAGATATGATTAGCAAGGAGTTGCTTACCGGATAGGTATAGTGTTCCAAGTATTTCTCGTGATCATTCCAATATCATAAACAAAATCTCATGGTCACCAAGAGCAATATTTTCATGCTCATTTCGTGTCTCACACCTATATTTCTCAACGCAACATAACTGACAGTCCAACTGCAATGTCAGTGCAACATATGCAGTACTCAACATCACAAATCATCTCGGTTTCACCCAATCAACAATTTTTTCCTTGGTTTAATTTCCTGTAAATTTATTTTGATTTAAACCTCCAAGTTCGACATGGACAGTTTGACTCATCCGGACTCATCCATGATCGTGGACACAACTACTTGAATAGTTTTAATTCTGTAGAGATCATACAATGGAGTCATACGATGAAACACCTCACATTGTCGAGTACCATCATACACTTCATGTATGGGGGACTAGAGATACCCCACCAAGATCCTCCCTAGTCATACATTTTTACCATGCTACCCGCAAATACTCGAACCTTACTTTGAGAGAGAGTGGTTGGAACTCATCACTTTCACTCATGATGTCAAATATCCCCCTCGGGACTCTATCAAATAATCTGTTTGATACGTCAAGTATCTCCACAGGTTAGTGGTAGTCTAGATGGACTAGCATACTCTCCACTAAACTCTCTCTCTATGGGCAACATCAATAAAAATGAATAACTAAGAACCTAATCAGGGTCTCCCAAAAAAGTGTATTCTTGTATTGATATTAATTGGTCCAGTGGCATTGTGCCTCGATCTAGCCGATGGATGAGGTTATTATTAAGTTATATTCGTTACCACCACATCACATAATATTTTCATCCAACACAACATGATATTGCAACATACATCACATGCATGATGCAAACACGGTAATAAAGCAGTAATAGCCAACCTCCAAATCAGCATAACCTTAGAGTCATTAGTGCAGTCAATAAAATAGCAGTTCTTGCACAAGGCAATATTCACAAGTATATGGTACATGACCACCAAAACGGGCGTAATTACAACACCTCAGATTTTGGGCATAGTATAATGCATATTATAACATAAAAACTGGTTGCTTTGTAATGGGTATTAAACGGGAGATTCCTAGAAGAGGATAATAATATTTTTCCTAACTCAAAATGAGCCAAGAATTTTATTGATTGACGATGTGGGTATAAAAAGATCATTCCCACAAAGTTTCATAAATGTTGGATGCAAGGAAATATATCTTGATTTTTTAGCCAACAATTGTCATAAAAGAAATATTCAGTACAAAGGAATATTGCATAATGATATGACAATACTTTTGTAGAAGTGGGCATTATACATATCATAGAGGCTATCATAATGTTTGGGAGAATCGTATATGCAGCGGAAAACAAGTTTCCATTGTAATGGACAGAAAAGGAATCCGGGTGTTAAATAAATGGTCATTAGGGTTTAGAGATAAACCCTAAGAATGTTATTGGGGACAAAAAAGGTCTTCGAGAAAGTTTCTGGTTCTAGGGAGAGCTTGCTCAATTACCAAGGTCATTCACCAAAGATCTAAAGAAAGTCCAACAAAGGCAATGCGCTCAGAAGAAGTCACTAGGTGGATTCGCACGTCTAATTTCATCAAATGTTGTTTGGTCAGTGACATTACTCCCTACCTCTAAACATACAACAGTCCTGCGAAAACCCCGATTTCATCTTCATATGAAATCAAAATGCTAATGCCTTTGGATGTATATCTCGAAGCATGGATGAAAGAAAGTTATTGTCCTGTGGAAGCCTGTAAGATGAATGAGTAAAGTAGAAATGTTTGAAATGCCTCTGCCGTTCCATAGCTAGAGGTTGACGAGGTTTGGGGTACTTCTTTTTTATTAAGAAAGGCATCCACCATGCTTATATTCTCAAATGATTGGATCCGCTATTTGACGGAAAAGCTTATGTCCTCCAGAATGGCAAGGATGCCATGGATGTTCAAGTCTCCTTTTCTTTTTACTCGGATGAAACCTAGAACATGGAATCAACAGGTTAATATTTCAATAAAGGGAACATAGAATTATGTCAGATAAAATTGCTAATTCTTATTAAATAAATACCAACGGTTATAGTATAATTTTGAATACACTAAGAGAAGTAAGACACGAGGTTGGGAGAAAAAAACGGAAGGGTGTATAAATTCATATTGCATTGCAAGTATATCAAGGATAGAAACAATTCAATTTTGAAATAGAGTAGGCAAGTGGAATCTCTCAAGTAGAGTCGAATTGAAGTACTTGTTGGATTTCGGGTTCCGGCAAAACCCTCAAGGTTCAAACACTGGGGTGCGCATGAAGATCTCTCCCTCCCCCTAGCTCGCTCACTCACCACGATCTCAAAGCTCAGCACGTCGAACTCGAAGAACAGGGGACACAAGAGTTTATACTAGTTCGGGCCACCGATGGGGTGTAATACCCTACTCCAGTGTGGTGTGGTGGATTGCCTTGTAGGCTGGGGATGAACAAGTACAAGAGAAGAACATCCTCCTGAGGAGAGGTGTTCTTGAGCTCGGTGAGCTTGTGTGGTTGAGGATGATCTGAATGATCCGTCCTTTGCTAAGGTGGTGGCTAGTCCTATTTATAGAGGCCCAGGTCCTCTCCCCAAATGTTAGGCGGGAAGGGATCCCACAACGGCCAATTTCAAGGGGGCAGCTAGTACAAGCTATCCTGACAAAAGGTGGTCTTCGCCTGCCAAAGGCTCTGGTGGTGACGCCGTCGTCGCCTCCGCGATGACCTCCGTCCTGCCGTCCTGCTGGTCTTGGTCTCGTTGCACCGATATGGAAACCTTTGCCTGATGCCTCGCGACTCCTCGCCTGCGCTTGCCCCTTTAGCACCAAAGAGGCAACGGGTACTCTACGCCCGCTGGCGCCCGCCTGGCCTTGGTCGTCACGGCTCACATCACGGGAACCTCACGAGGTGCCCCTCGCCTTGATCTCTCCGCTCCTCACGAGCCAGCCTAGCGAGGCCGCCCTTGAGGAGGTCTTGTGTCGTCCGCCTTGCGAGGCTCGGCCCCTCGCGAGGGTCTTGAGTGTTTGCTGGTGAAGATGGGACATACCAGGCCGCTGCAGGAGCCACGCTGTGGGCCGCAGGCAGGCAATTCTGGGGACCCCCGTTCCCAGAACACCGACAGTAGCCCCCGGGCCCAAGGCGCGCTCGGACTTGGCTTCGAGGCGAAGCCAAAGGGCAAGTGCGGAGCGCCGCGGGCCCCAACCGCCTGCGGCCTTGATTGACGCGTGGCGACCGACGGGACGTGGGCGTCTCCGCTTCCCCACGCTGCCTCGGCAGCTGCCCGACTTGACGAGTCCCTGGTGCATGCAGAGAAAACCATCTTTACCTGTGATCGTGGGGGTCGTCGGTTGGCCTTCTCCTGCTATAAATGGGGAGGGGGCGGAGCCCCCGTCGCCCATCTCTTCCCGTTCCGCTTGCTTCTTCCTCCTTGCTTTGTTGCTACCATCGACACCCATAGCACCGATACGGAGATTCTCGGCCGCTGACAAGGGAAAAGCCCCCCGCGACGGGCCGGGGCCGCTTCCGCCAAAGAAGAGGCTGGCCCGCCACCGCGACGTAGTCGTGAGGCCGGAGGTGTCAAGGCCTTGGTATGAGCGGCCTCCCCCCGGATATCCGCTGCCTTTGTACGCCCAGGCCGAGGGCTCCGGAGGAGGAGGCGGCGACCAATGCCGTCCATGTCACGGCCGTAGTCGCCGCGCCGCAATGGCGCGCGCCATCGCCCCAGGAACCCATGCCGAGGGCTCCTCAAGCAAACTGGTGATGTGGGCGGCGATGCCTCCATATCTTGGATTCGCTTCCCGCAGTTCTTCTCCGCCGAGATGCCATCGAGGGGTCCCCTCGAGCTATGGCTGCAGCACGCCGAGTGCGATGCCCCGACGACGGGGGTGGAGGTTGAGGTCGTCTCCCCGGGCAAGATCTTCATGACCCGCGGCTGGGGTGAGGTCGCCCGAGTTTGCCGTACGGAGGTCGCCCTCACCATCCACTTCGAATACGACGGCGCCTTCACGATGTTCTTCAAGGTCTTCGACGAGGAAGGCCGCCGCCTGGAGTGCTGCCCTGGAGGGGGTCGCCGGGACGATACGGCGGCAGGAGCCGGGCCAGCCGCCAGCCTCACCAGTGGTTCCTCCAGCAGCAGCGGCGGTGCTTGGGAATCCAGCGGCTCTCCCGAGCCCTACGAGACTCCGGAGACGAGCGACGACAGCTACGTGCCCCCAAGCTCTCGCCGTGCCCGGAGCGCAGCAGCGTCATCCGCCCGCCGCCGCCATTGATCTGGATGGGGTTGGCGCCGGCCTCCCGTGGCCCACTGTTGATGATGGCGTCGACGGCGTTGGCTCGTGTAGATAGGGCTCCTAGAAACCTTCTTCTTTTGTTCCCTGCGAGGAATCGAGATGAACCCCGTGGGGGCGTGTAAAGGACCTGTGTTGCCTTTTGTTGATATTGCCCTTATTATGAAGATTTACGCCTGCATGTATTGCTTCGGCTCCGTCCCTCCTTTCCGACCTTGTGGTAGCTTGGTGCTCTACGCCGACAGGTCCCAGTCCTCAGGTAGGCTGCAGCCGCCGCTGGTATGCCAGGTCGCGATGTCGTGGTCAAGGCCAGGAGGTGAGCGGCCCGAGGTCCAGTCAGAGCTCCTGAGGTGCGATGCTCAAGAGGTCCCCTTTAGCGTGCAAGCAGCTACCTAAGGGCAGGAAAGGGAGGTTGCGTCGCCGTAGCAAGGCTGTGAGAGATGGGAATCCTAGACCGCGGCGCTTGGCCAACCCGAGTGCGAAACTTATCTTAGTGGTCCGGAGTCGATTCCTCATGTTGCGCCAGGCTCGTGCGTCAATGGCCATAGTGTAGCCGGGTTAGGCCCGCGCGAGCTTTCCCTTCTTTACCACGCTCTTCCGTGTGCTCTACGTCCTCGGGTCCCGGCCCTCGAGCGAGCTCAGCCGCCGCTGGTATGCCAGGTCCTGATGCCGTGGTCAAGGTCAGGGGGTGAGGGCTGGAGAGCCACTAAGAGCTCATGAGGCGCGATGCTCAGGTGCCCCCCTGTAACACCCCGCATGTAACTTGCCATATTTGTAACTCCGACTCTTGCCATTTTCGGCTATGTGATATGATTTTCCCTACGTGGTCGGGTTTTGTCTGTCGTTTTGTATTTTGTCATGTCATGCATTTTCATATCATGTCATCATGTGCATTGCATTCGCATACGTGTTCGTCTCATGCATCCGAGCTTTTTCCCCGTTGTCCGTTTTCCAATCCGGCGCTCCTATCTCCTCCGGTGCACCCCTCTTGTTTTCTTTCGTGTGCGTGTGTCAAACTTTCTCGGAATGGACCGAGGCTTGTCAAGTGGCCTTAATATACCACCCGGAGACTACTGGTCAAGTTTCGTTCCATTCGGAGGTCGTTTGGTACTCCAACGGTTAACCGGGCATCCGCAAAGTCCATTTGAGTGTCCAGCAAAACCCCCCTCTAAAATCAGCCCAAAACCCACCAAACTCTCTTCCATGCTCTAGGTCGTTCGATCACGATCGTGTGGGCGAAAACCGCACCTCATTTGGAGCCTCCTAGCTCCCTCTACCTATAAAACTCCATCTCCCCCGAAAAACGAAATCACAGACGAACCCTAACCCTCTCCCTCCGCGCCGCGCCGGACGCGTCCGCGTCGGCCGGACAACATCCGCCGCGCCGCCCGGCCAACCGGAGCGCGCCACGTCACCCTCTCTCTCTCTCCTCCACCGCGCGCCCCTCCGCGCCCAGCGCGCCGCCTCCCCGCGCCGCTCCGCAGCCGGCCGGCGCCGTCCGCCGCCGCGCCTCGGGGGCCCCGCCGCCCGTGCCCGCCGGCGCCGCCCCCGCCGGCGACCGCCGCCCTCCGGGCCCCCTCCTCCTCCGGCGTTGGCCGCCACCTCCGGCCTCCTCTTCTCTTCCTCCGGCCGACGTGCTCGAGCTCCTGTACCTCGCCCGATCCAGATCTGTAACGTACGTTGACTTTTTCTCGCCCCAAATATTTTCTAAGTCCTGGAAAATCTTCAGCATGTGCTTCTGTTCCAGATGCTATAACTTCTTGCATTGTAGCTCCGATTCGCGCATGTAATATATCAAATTGTTCGCCTCGTGATGCTCTACATTTTGTTTAATTGCACCATATTCATTAGAGGTCATCTTGATGCCCAAATGTCTGTTGGAAGAGGGCTAGTTGCTGTTATTCTCTGGTTCTTATCAGAACTTGGAGATTTGTCATTTTTGTATAATTTATTCTGTGCATCTTTTGAGCATGAGCTCTACATGTGTTTTGAAGTATGCCATGCCATCTTTCCAGTGGTGTAGTCCATGTATTTGTTTGACCTCTGTGGTGACTAGCACAAGCATGCAAAGTAGGCCCTGTAATAATTCTGATTTCAGGGACTTGGTGATTTCCAAGTCCTTGTCTGCTGTAATTTTGTTGTCATGTAAACTTGATGCTACAGAGAGATCCATGCATATTTTGGAGATGCTCAGTAATGATATTTTGTAGCTATAGTTGTAGTTGATCCATTCCTGCAATTGTTTGCAATTATAGAGTGCCATAGCATGACTCAAGCTTGCTCTACTTTTGCTATAAAATATTTCTGGCAGATTCTTAACATGATATGCATTCTTGCCAAGCTTATTGTAGTTGATCCATACATCCTATATAATTGTTCTTGCCACGGTTAGCTTCATAAACATGCCATCTTGATGTAGGTATGCTTGGTTTGTCATGCATTGCTCTGTAGTGAGTGCATCAAGCTCACAAAGAGGCCTACATATTAATATTTCTGCCATGCTCTGTTTTCTACTGTCTGAAACCTGATAACGAAACTTGCTATGTTTACGTGCTTGTCATCATATCTTCGGGTCCTTTTTGGCTTATGGTCAGTAAGGGACTTTTGTCATGAGCATTTAGTAAAACACTGCCATAGCTTGTTTTGCTATGTTAAGTTCCTGTAGCATGTTGATTTCGTGCTCCGAACATTGCTACCTGATGCTGTTTACTGCCATGTCCAGTTTTTCACCAAGTCTGTGATCCTGTTATCTTTTGCACTTTTGTCATGCTTGTTTGAGCTTGATATGTTGTGAAATAGCCGTAGCTCAGTGTTCATCTTTTGTCAAGCATCTCCTGTAGATTATTTCCATGTGCTTTTTTGCTATGTTGGTGTACTGTAGCATTGTTGCTTGTTGCATTTTAAGTGCTATCTTGCTGTTTATCGCAGATTCGTGTCATTCTTGTTTTGCTTGCCATTTGCAAACCGTGCATCCGATTCCGGTGATCTTTATATCGATTTCGACCGAAATCATCTCATCTTTCCAGTGGCATGCTTGGTTTGCCAAGTTACTGCCATGTTCATCATTTTCCTTCCGGAGCACGCATATGCATCGCATATCATATCTTGCATATCATACATGTTTTGCATCATGTTGCTTGCGCATTTCTCGTTGTTGATTGTGGTTCCGTTTTTTTGTGTTCTTGTCTTGGGTAGAGCCGGGAGACGAGTTCGTGAACGAGGAACCTGTCGAGTACGCTTACGAGGATCAAGCTTTCGACAACTCTGAGGACCTTGCAGGCAAGATGACCACCCCTCGAAATCACTTCTATCTTTGCTATGCTAGTTGTTCGCTCTATTGCCATGCTCGCTACCTATCACTTGCTATATCATGTCTCCCATTTTAGCCATGTCAGCCCTAACCATCCTTTCCTAGCAAACCGTTGATTGGCTAAGTTACCGCTTTTGCTCAGCCCCTCTTATAGCGTTGCTAGTTGCAGGTGAAGTTGAAGTTTGTTCCATGTCGGAACATGGATATGTTGGGATATCACAATATCTCTTATTTAATTAATACATCTATATATTTGGTAAAGGGTGGAAGGCTCGGCCTTATGCCTGGTGTTTTGTTCTACTCTTGCCGCCCTAGTTACTGTTATACCGGGATTATGTTCCTTGAGTTTGCGTTCCTTACGCGGTTGGGTGATTTATGGGACCCCCTTGACAGTTCGCCTTGAATAAAACTCCTCCAGCAAGGCCCAACTTTGGTTTTACCATTTGCCGCCTAAGCCTTTTCCCCCGGGTTTTCGCGAGCCCGAGGGTCATCTTTATTTAAACCCCGGGCCAGTGTTCCTCTGAGTGCTGGTCCAAACTAGAGCCACTTGCAGCGCCACCTTGGGGAAACTCGAGGATTGGTTCTAGCTGTACGTAGTGTTCATCCGGTGTGCCCTGAGAACGAGATATGTGCAGCTCCTATCGGGATTTGTCGGCACATTCGGGCGGCTTTGCTGGTCTTGTTTTACCATTGTCGAGATGTCTTGTAAACCGGGATTCCGAGACTGATCGGGTCTTTCCGGGAGAAGGTTTATCCTTCGTTGACCATGAGAGCTTATGATGGGCTAAGTTGGGACACCCCTGCAGGGTATTTTCTTTCGAAAGCCGTGCCCGCGGTTATGAGGCAGATGGGAATTTGTTAATGTCCGGTTGTAGATAACTTGTCACTTGACCCAATTAAAATACATCAACTGCGTGTGTAGCCGTGATGGTCTCTTCTCGGCGGAGTCCGGGAAGTGAACACGGTCTGAGTTATGTATGACGTAAGTAGGTGTTCAGGATCACTTCTTGGTCATTCCTAGATGACGTCCGTTCCGTTGCTTCTCTTCTCGCTCTCATTTGCGCAAGTTAGCCACCATATATGCTTTTGCCGCTGCAGCTCCACCTCTTTGCACCATCTTTTCCTACAAGCTTAAATAGTCTTGATCTCGCGGGTGTGAGATTGCTGAGTCCCCGTGACTCACAGATTCTACCAAAACAGTTGCAGGTGCCGACGATGCCAGTGCAGATGATGGCGTCGATCTCAAGTGGGAGTTCGACGAGGAACGTGGTCGTTACTATGTGTCTTTTCCTGATGATCAGTAGTGGAGCCCAGTTGGGACGATCGGAGATCTAGCATTTGGGGTTATCTTATTTTCATCTGGATTTTGACCGTAGTCGGTCTATATGATTGTATTTTGGATGATGTATGATATTTATTTATGTATTGTGTGAAGTGGCGATTGTAAGCCAACTCTTTATCCCATTCTTGTTCATTACATGGGATTGTGTGAAGATAACCCTTCTTGCGACAAAACCACTATGCGGTTATGCCTCTAAGTCATGCCTCGACACGTGGGAGATATAGCCGCATCGTGGGCGTTACACCCCCCTTTAACGTGCAAGCGAATTGCATGAAAAAAGAAGGAGCCAGTGGTACCACCCGCTGTCATCCTCGGGAGGTTCCTGCAGGTTAGTCGGAGAGAGAGCATAGCCCGCGATTGCGCCAGTTGCCCAGCCGTTGATTGTTCCACAAGAAACCGAAGGCACTAAGGATCTAATGAGGTGACGTGTGCGGAGCGGGCCGTGAACCAGAGCTCGATCTCTCAGGTTTTTCAGCGTTGCAGGGACGGACCCGAGCACAAGCGCCGTGCCGGTATGTGGAGTTTTCACCATGGGGTAAACAGAAGATCGGTTAGCAACGTGGGATGCGGCGAGATGTAATCAAACAAGCGTCAACCATAAGAAAATCACGCAAGGAGATAAACTGGTTCAGATAGATGCAAAAACGATACATGCCACCGGGACGGACCCGAGCGGCCTGGGGATGATGCATCCCGAGGGGCGCCCCCGACAAAGCAAGCTAAAGATGCAAAACGATACATGCCGCAGGGACAGGCCCGTGCGACCTGGGAATCATGCAGCCCGAGGGGCGCTCCCAGCTGAGTAAACTTGGAAAACGTCACCTGGTATCTTTGTCGAAGGAGGGTTGAGGTAGCCGAAGGCGCGCGATGAAGGAGTCGTTCCTCATGAGCCGCCAGGGCCCTGAGCCTCTGGAGGCTCTGGGGGCTCAGGTGGTTCCTTGAGGACCGCCCCCATCTCCGCCAGGACTGTCTGATACCTGGCCTCCTAAGCCGCCAAGATGCTCCGTAGATAATGCTGGTAGGCGGCCTCCATGTTCGGCAAGCCAGATGGCATGCGGACGTAGCTGTGAGGTGGACCCTCGCAACGCCCAACGCGCGAAGGCCAGAAGCGCTCCTGAGACGCGGCTCTGTTGAGCCCTGGAATGTCGATGCAGACGCGCATCCCACCATCCTCGCCATGATGGGGAGCTGGGCCAGGTGGGCGGCGGTCGCCGCGCATGGTCCTTTGCTTCTTCAAGCTCCTGGGTGGCCTTGACGATGAACTCCTGAGCACCGGGCGCTCCTTGCCCAGTGCCTTCTTGAGGGAAACATGCCGCAAAGCACGCCTCCACGTGGTGCCCGAGCGCCTCCCTCGTGATGTTGGCTAGGTCTGAGGCCCTCCAGAAGAGAGCCCCCGTGCCTCGCTCGAGGAGGGCGTCGGGTGCGCCTTCCTATGCGAGGGAGGGAGGCGCCCCAGGTGCGGGCGCTGGTCCTGAGGCGGTGCCGCTGGAGACGCCGCTCTCCTGAGGCCCTGTGCGGAGTAGTTGCTTCTTCTTCTTGGGGATGGCCTCAGGAGGGTACTGGATGCCCTCGCTGTCGGGTTCTTCGATTGCTGCGGCTTGGAAGGCGCGCTCCAGGAAGCACACCGCATCTCTTTCTTCGCAGGGGACTATGATGATTCCGCCGCTTCCAGGCATCTTGAGGACGTTGTAGCCGTGGTGGGTCACTGCCATGAACTTGGCTAATGCTGGATACCCAAGGATGGCATTGTACGGCAGACGGATGTGGGTGATGTCGAAGTCGATGAGCTTGGTGCGGTAGTTGTCGCGCTGGCCAAAGGTGACAGGCAGACGGACCTGCCCTATCGGGGTAGTAGAGCCATCGGTCACTCCTGAGAAGGGTTTGGTAGGCTGCAGCTAATCGTATGGCACTTGGAGGCTATCGAATGTCTCGACGAACAAGACGTTGAGCCCCGCGCCACCGTCGATGAGGGTCTTGGTGACTTGGACGTTGCTGATGACAGGCGAGCAGAGCATCGGGAGGAAACCAGCGGTCACCGCGCACTTGGTTGGTCCGACGAGCTGAAGGTGATGGCGCATTTGGACCACCTGAGCGGGCGAATGGCCTCGAGACTGGGAAGAGCCGCGTTCACCTCGCGAGCAAACTGCTTGAAGATGCGTTGGGATGCTGGGGCCTGAGCTCCGCCCAAGATGCAGGCGATAGCGCGTGATTCCTCGAAGCCCCCAGCCCCCTCGTCCTGATGGTGGTCGTCATTTCTTCTTGGTGGTGGCGGTAGTGGAGGGAGACCAGCATTGCCCTGAGGGCAGTCCCCGCGTGGCTGGTCCCTCCAGGCGCCCTCACGAGGCTAGTCCTGCCAGCGGTCCTCACGAGGCCTCTCGCGCCACTCCTGGCGGGGGCCGCGGTCGTCCCATCGTCCCGTACCTCGTCCTCCTCGGCCATAGCCCCGGTCACTGCGCTCGAGGCGTAGAATGAAGTGTCCATCTCGGATGGCCCTGAGCTCCTGACAATCGTTGGTGTTGTGGCTGTGTATGTTGTGGAAGGCGCAAAACGGACGACTGCTCTTGAACGACTCGGGGTGGTCCCGGCCGCGCTTCGTGTCTGGCTCTGTCGCGAGCACGGCCACCCCCTTGCGCTTCACGTCCTTGTCCTTGGCTTTCTTCTCCTCTAGGTCGTAGCAGGGAGCTCGAGGAGGGAAAGGCGCCCTTCCTCAGCTCTTGCGCACTTGGTCGCCATGTTGAACATCTCCAGAGCCATGCATAGCTCCTCGTGGATGGCGAGCTCCTCCTTCATCTTGACGTCGCGGACGCCATCGGAAAATGCTGAAATGATGGCCTCGTCCGTCACCTTGGGGATCTTGAGGCGAATGCTGTTGAAGCGCTGGATGTACTTCTGCAAGGTCTCTCCTGGCTGCTTCTTGATGCGGCGCAGGTCACCCGCAGCCGGAGGGCGGTCGCGAGTGCCCTGGAAGTTGGCGACGAAGCGGTCACGCATCTCACCCCAGGAAGAGATTGACCCCGGGGGCAAGTTCAGGAGCCACGAGCGAGCACCATCCTTGAGAGCCATGGGGAACCAATTCGCCATGACTTTCTCGTCGCCGTTGGTCGCCTCGATGCTCAGCTCGTAGAGCTGCAAGAACTCCGCAGGGTCAGGGGTGCCGTCGTAGCGCGGAGGCAGGTTTGGCTTGAACTTGCCTAGCCAGACAACGCTACGCAGCTCCGGAGTGAAGGCGCGGGAGCCTGCTGTGGCCACCGGGGCCCTTTGCAGAGGCGGAGCCTGCCCTTGATGTCCGCGCACCACCACCGCAGGCGGCACGCGGTCCTGTCGTGGTGGCGTCGGGAGCGCAGGAG
This sequence comes from Triticum aestivum, assembly GCF_018294505.1. Classification (NCBI taxonomy): domain Eukaryota; kingdom Viridiplantae; phylum Streptophyta; class Magnoliopsida; order Poales; family Poaceae; genus Triticum; species Triticum aestivum. The sequence goes on along the minus strand of NC_057802.1, from coordinate 296,566,639 downwards.
CGTTTCCTTGCGACCGGGGAACTTCTTGGCAGCTTCCTTCTTCTCGCGCGGGCGCCCGGCGCGGTGGGTCGCGCCGAGGGGCCGCGCGCCTTGGTGCCAGGGTGCCGTCTTGGTGCGGAGGTGGCAGAGGCGCTCCGTGGGTCTAAGTGCATCTAGTGCCCCTTAGTGATTTTGGTGTATTGAAGACTTATAGGTTAAGGGACTGATGCGTTTATGAGTGTACACAGGTCTATAAGTCTATGAGGAGTTTGATATTTACAGAGAAAGTCGACCCCTAAAAATGAAGTTCTTCGACTGAAGACTTTGGATTTCTGAAGACTTTCTGAAGATTTTGAAAGTGAAGAAAATGGTGTGACCTTGAAGACTTGGCAATCATTCGAGGAACATGAAGCATGAAGACTTTTGTTTTCGTAGTTTCATTTTCTCTTTCTTGAGTCATAGGAAACACCGTACTGTTAAAGCGGGTCGAGGAAATACTAAGGAAAAATTTCCATGTGATGCTCAACTCAAAATCCTACACCTACCAATCCCTTCGAGTGAAGCCATTGGAAATCTCATACAGTTCAGTCATATTCTTCAGTGTCAGAGACGAAGTTCTTTTGGTCTCTGAGGAATTTGTTCTGACTGAGGAGTTAGGAATTCGCCAGTGCGGATTGCCTACACAGTGAGGAACATGATAGCCCTGAGGAATTTGATACTCAAATTTCCGACCGTTGCTGTGCTATGCGCTAGCTGTCCCAAAATATCTACCCACCTAACGGTCATATCATTGAAGGGCATTTATGTCTTATCATGTCGGGCTGCTCCCTAGGCTATAAATAGCCGCCCCCTACAACCACTAGCTGGTTGGCTGCTCCGAGAGAAACTGACACTTGTCATTTGAGAGCATCCCATCCTCCGAGGACTTTGAGCGAAAATCATCGAGTGAGGAAAACCCAAACCCAAACACCTACAAACCCAAAGTGATTGAGCATCACTGAAGAGATTGATCCTGCGTGGATCCGACGCTTGTTACCTTTGAAGACTGTGCTTCTTCCAGACGGTTAGGCGTCATGGTCTAGAGCATCCAAGAGGAATTGTGGATCGCCGAGTGACCGAGTTTGTGAAGGTTCGGAAGTCACCTGAAGACTTACCACGAGTGATTGGGCGAGGTCTGTGTGACCTTAGCTCAAGGAGAATACGGTGAGGACTGTGGGTGTGTCCTCAGGTTTAAATACCTAGCCGCTCCAACCAGATGTACAACTGAGACAGCAGTTGGAACTGGTCTACCAAATCATTGTCTTCACCAAGCTTACTGGTTCTATTTCCTCAACTCTTTCATTTCCTCATTACTGTGTTGTGTGCTTGTTCATATCTGTTTGAAGACTTTGACTGAAGACTTTCTCAATTTCCTCAGTTCAATTTCTTCAGTCTGTTTGTCTTCATCCTGTGTTATCCTGTGTTTACGCTTTCTGTACTCTGTGCTTGTCTTCATTTCATCATGATGACCATGCTTGTGTTCTGTTATGTTTACTTTTGAGTACTTATTCCGCTGCAAGTAGTTCTTCGCTAAGGAATTTCCTCACCCGCAAATTCCTCAGTGAAGAATTCATAAAAATCGCCTATTCACCCCCCTCTAGTCGATATAACGCACTTTCAATTGGTATCAGAGCAAGGTACTCCCTTGTTCTGTGTGATTTTGGTTTAACCGCCTGGAGTTTTAGTTATGTCGACCGCAGGTATGATCAAGGTCTCTGCTGGGTGTCCTACCTTCGATGGGACGGACTACCCCTACTGGAAGAATAAGATGCGAATGCATCTTGAGGCAATTGATAACGATCTCTGGTATGTTGTGGAAAATGGTGTTCCCTCAGTCACACCTTCTCTGAATGCTGCTGATGTGAAGAGATTCAAGCAACTCGATTCTCAAGCGAAGAATATCATATGTGGCCATCTGAGCAAAGGACAGTATGGAAGAGTGAGTGCTTTGGAAACTGCTAAGCTTATCTGGGATAGGCTGTCCAAAGTCAATGAAGGAGTCTCAACACAGCGTGACTCTCGAGTTGATGTTCTTCGCAATCTCTTCAACCGCTTCAAAAGACTCGACAATGAAAATGTTCAACAAACCTTCGATCGCCTCACTGACATCTCAAATGAGCTTCAAGCACTTGGTGCCACTGACATCACCGACCATGAGGTGGTGAAGAAACTGCTGAGATCGCTTGATTCCTCATTTGATACTCTGGCATTGATGATACAAGAACGTGCTGATTACAAGTCACTTGATCCCGCTGATATCCTCGAGAGGCTAAATACTCATGAGTTCCAGCTTGCTGAAAAGAGAGATCTCTATGGTTCGAGCTATGGCAGATCACGTGCACTGAAGGCCAAGGCAGTTTCTGAGTCTGAAGATGAAGACTCTGGTAGCAGCCTTGGTGATCCTGAAGAACTGAGCCATGAACTAGCACTGCTCGTGAAGAAATTCCAGAAGTTCTCAAGACGTGGTCGCTTTGGAAAACCCTCAAGGAGCAATGATTCCTCATCCAGTGACTACAAGAAGAGGCTTTGTCACAAATGCAAGAAACCTGGACACTACATTCAAGATTGTCCTCAGTGGGAAAAGGAATCAAAGAAGAAGAAATACAAGGATTACAGTTCTGATGATGCGAAGAAAAAGAAGAAATCCTCAAAGTCTTCATCATCAAAATCCTCAAAGTCTTCATCTCACAAGAAGAGCAGCTCCAAGAAGGCTCGGGCATTCATTGGCAAGGAAATGGACTCTGAGGCTGAGTCTGAAGAAAATGAGGAAGAGGAGGCATCTGAGGAGTCCGAATCTGGTGTGGCGAGCCTAGCTCTCGCTACTGCATTCGTCAGCAAGTCTATCTTCAACTCTGAAGAAAATGACCTCACCAACAAGGCTGATGAAGGCAATGATGACTACGCTCCCACCTATTGCTTCATGGCAAAGGGTGCCAAGGTACTCAAATATACCTCCTCTGAATCAAGTGAGAATGAATCTGATGAAAACCTCAAGCCCAGCTATTCTAAACTTGCTAAGATTGCTGTGAAACAACAAAGGGCTTTTGAAAAGGTTCAAAACATGCTAGACAAAAGTGATGATATGTTGGGTGAAGAAATGGATCGCACTAAAACCTTGACTGAAAATCTTCAGAGACTTCAGACTAGGTTTGACAACCTTCAAGGTCATCATAACACTCTCTTATCTGATCATGAGAAGCTTTCTTATGAATTTCTTCAAAGAAAGCAAGATCTTGAAAAGCTAAGAGTGAGTTATGAAGATCTTCAGAAGGAGCGCGATTCATTACTTGCTCAACAAATCAGCGCTTCTCAGGAAGAATTTGTTCCTCCATGTTTGAAATGCATTGAACGTGAATCTGCTAATTCTTCACCTGAATGTTCAAATGCTTCTAATGCTACAAATTCTTCAACTGTCTCTGCTATCACTAATTCCTCATCTGAGGACATTGCTAGTATCACTGATGATGCAGGGCTGAAGGAATTGTACATGACAGGCATGTACAAAAGCCTCAAAGGGCATCAGACTCTTTGTGATGTGCTTAAAAAGCAGATCCTCAACAGGAACCCTAGGAAAGAGGGTATTGCCTTTGAGAGGAAACTCAATGCTGATGGTACATATTGGAAGCCTGAGCAGTACCCCAAAACCTCATGGGTTGCTGCAAAGGGACCTCCAGTTGATCCATCCAATTTATCTGGCTTTACATGTGAATCTCCTCATTCTTCTGATGAGTCATTTGACTCCAACTATAAACTGTTCAAAAATCAGAATGGTGAAGTATTTGCTAGATATGTTGGCACTAACTGCAGGAACGGTTCCCCTATGAAGAAAATCTGGGTTCCCAAAAGGTGCCTTGAAAGTCTTCAGGTGAATGTCCTCATGACACCACCTGTGAAGAATAGGAACCCCAGATCAAATTCTTCATATGGACCAAATTCTTCATATGGATCCAAGTCCTCATACGGACCAAATTCCTCACGTGGATCAAATTCCTCAAAAGGATCAAAGTCCTCATATGAATATCATCGTGCTAACAACTCTGTTTCGCAGGGAAGAGCTAAGGGCTATGAATATGAGCATTATTCTTCTAACCATTATGTTCATAAGTCCTCGAAGAATTTCTCTGCTTATTCATATGCTTATCCTAACTCCTCTTATGTGAAACGAAATGGGCTGGCTTCTATGCCACCTTTCTCGTATGGAGCTCGCAGAGTGATGAACTCTTTGCCACCCCTTCAGATGTGGGTGGTGAAGAAAAAGAACTAATCTCTTCTGCAGGGTCAGGTCTCCAGACGTGCGTAAACGTCTGAAGAATTTGCTGGAGACCTGAAAATGCCTGAAAGGACGCAGGCTAATCATGAAGAAATGAACTTTCATTTCTCACGTCCTCATATATTCTGTTGCTTGATGAAATTGATCTGATGAATTGTGATGTCATATTCTTCACTGATGAAGTATATGAAGTTCGTAAGCTGCACTAATTCATCTGCAGGATGATCAACCCAAAGCCACTGAGTGGGTCCTCGATAGTGGATGTACAAATCACATGACTGGTGACAAGAATCTATTGATGGATGCTCCCTTATCTCCATCGCATCTGAAGCATATCATCTTCGCTGACAAAGGCAAAAGTCAGGTATTGGGTCTAGGTAAGGTTGCGATCACAAAGGATCGACACATGGACAAAGTCATGCTTGTCGAGTCCTTAGGATACAACCTCATGTCTGTCTCAATGCTTTGTGATCTTGATATGGTTGTTGTCTTTGGCAAGTATCGTTGTGTTGTGGTTATGGAAGCTGACAATTCCAAAGTCTTCGAAGGCTTTAGGAGAGGAGACTTGTATATTGTTGATTTCTCTACAGGACCACAACCAGCCGTGTGCCTACTTGCAAAAGCTTCAGAAGGCTGGCTATGGCATCGACGACTTGGTCATGCAGGCATGAGGAATTTGCACACGCTTGCAAAGAAGAAGCATGTCATTGGCATTGAGAATGTCAAATTCCTCAAGGATCACTTATGCGGAGCCTGTGAAGCTGGAAAGATGACAAAGGCTAAGCATCCAGCGAAGACTATCATGACCACTACTCGACCATTTGAATTGCTTCACATGGATCTCTTCGGTCCTAACCATTATTCTGCAGTTTCAAATGATGCATCTCAATATGGCTTTGTTATTGTTGATGATTACTCTCGTTACACATGGGTACACATTGTTACTTACAAACATGAAGTGCAGGAAGTCTTCAAACGATTTTCCTCGAGGGCTTCAACCAACTTTGGTGTGAAGATCAAGCACATCAGAAGTGACAATGGAACTGAGTTCAAGAATTCTGGTCTTGATGACTATCTTGATGAACTTGGTATTACTCATGAGTTATCTGCTCCTTATACTCCTCAGCAGAATGGCGTCGTGGAGCGCAAGAACAGGACTCTTGCTGAGATGGCTCGCACTATGCTTGATGAATACAAAACGCCTCGTCGTTTCTGGATTGATGCAATTGATACTGCGTGCCACATCATCAACAGAGTATATCTTCACAAATTCTTCAAGAAGACTGCCTATGAACTCCTCACTGACAAGAAACCCAATGTGAGTTATTTCAAAGTCTTCGGTGCTAAATGTTGGATTAGAGATCCTCATCACAACTCTAAATTTGCACCGAAAGCACATGAAGGTTTTATGCTTGGTTACGGAAAGGACTCGCACACCTACAGAGTCTTCAACAACGTTCTTCACAAGGTTGTTGAAACTGTAGATGTGCGGTTCGATGAAACTAATGGCTCGCAAAGAGAGCACCTACCTTCTGTGATAGATGAACCAGCACCTGAGGAATCTATCAAGTTCAAGGCTACTGAGGATGTCATTCCTACCGAAGAATCTGCTGAAGAATTCATTCCAGAACGTGAAGAACGTCGAGCTAATGCACCTGAAATGGAAAAATGGTGCTGAAGAAAATGCTGATCAAATTCCTCGACGACAACCAGCTCATCCTCGCGTTGCAAAAGAAGTGCAAGTTGAAAAGATCATCGATGACATTGAAGCACCAGGTCCTCTCACACGCTCAAGAGCTTCACATTTATCTAACTTTTGTGGGCACTATGCTTTTGTCTCTATCACAGAGCCCACTAAGGTAGATGAAGCATTTCTGGAGCCTGAGTGGATTCAGGCCATGCAAGAAGAATTACATCAGTTCGAGCTCAACAACGTCTGGGAACTGGTCAAACGTCCAGATCCTCGCAAGCACAATATCATTGGCACAAAGTGGATCTACCGCAACAAGCAAGATGAAAATGGCCTTGTGGTGAGGAATAAGGCACGGCTTGTAGCTCAAGGCTACACACAGGTTGAAGGAATTGATTTCGATGAAACTTTTGCACCTGTTGCTAGACTTGAGGCTATTCGCATATTACTTGCTTATGCTAACCATCATGATATCACTTTATATCAAATGGATGTGAAAAGTGCATTCCTCAATGGTAAGCTTGAGGAAGAAGTATATGTTGCTCAACCCCCAGGTTTTGAAGATCCAAAGCATCCTGACAAAGTCTTCAGACTCAATAAGGCCCTCTATGGCCTCAAGCAGGCCCCTCGGGCGTGGTATGATACTTTGAAGGAATTATTCATGAAGAAAGGCTTCAAACCCGGTTCACTCGACCCTACTCTTTTCACTAAATCTTATGATGGTGAACTGTTTGTGTGCCAAATCTATGTTGATGATATTATCTTTGGCTGTACTGACCAACGTTATAGTGATGAATTTGCCTATATGATGAGTGAAGAATATCAAATGTCTATGATGGGAGAATTGAAATTCTTCTTAGGTCTTCAAATTCGTCAACAGCGCAATGGCATATTCATATCTCAGGAGAAATACCTCAAGGATGTACTGAGGAAATTCGGCATGCAAGATTGCAAAGGCGTCAAAATTCCTATGCCCACAAATGGCCATCTATGCACTGATGAAAATGGTATTGACTTCGATCATAAGGTATACCGCTCCATGATTGGTTCTTTATTGTACTTATGTGCATCTAGGCCAGATATTATGCTTAGTGTTTGCATGTGTGCCCGATTTCAAGCTACACCGAAGGAATCACACCATAAGGCTGTGAAGCATATTCTTCGATATCTAGCTCACACACCAACACTTGGATTATGGTACCCCAAGGGCTCGGCTTTTGATCTCATTGGATATTCTGACTCTGACTATGCTGGTGATCGTGTGGACCGCAAGTCAACATCTGGTACATGTCATTTCCTCGGACGATCTTTGGTCTGTTGGTCCTCGAAGAAACAGAACTGCGTATCACTGTCTACTGCTGAAGCTGAGTACATTGCTGCTGGTTCTTGCTGTGCTCAATTGCTGTGGATGAAGCAAACTCTCAAGGACTACGGCGTCAACGTGAAGAATGTGCCTCTCTTCTGTGACAATGAGAGTGCCATCAAGATTGCTCACAACCCAGTTCAGCACTCGAAGACAAAGCACATTCAGATTCGTCATCATTTTCTTCGTGATCATGTGTTGAAGGGCGACATTTCTATTGAGCATGTGAAGACTGAAGAACAGCTAGCCGATATCTTCACAAAGCCCTTGGATGAGAAGAGATTTAGCAAGTTGCGGTGTGAGCTAAATATCTTAGAATCTTCGAATGTTCTTTGAAAAGGACACTCATCCTAACACTTATGCAAAATTGATGACTTAGATGTGCAACACATGAAGAAACGTTTTTCTTCAATCAATGAAGAATAACACTCTAAGTGTGAAGAAATTAACGAAGAATTTGATTCTCAGAACCCTACGACAATTGTACGCGGTGTCTGAAATCATCATTCTTATACGGTGGGTCATGCCACCACCAAAGTGAAAATCTTCAATTTGAATTTTTCCTCAGTTTTGAAATTCCTCAGTTGTTCATTTTCTTCAACTTTGCATTGTCTTCATTGTTTCTGCCGTTTTCTTCATTGGCTATATATATATATATATATGTGTGTGTGTGTGTGTGTGTGTGTGTGTGTGTGTGTGTGTGTGTGTGTGTGTGTGTGTGTGTGTGTGAGTTTATGTCGTCTACAACATTCACTAATAGCTAATTCTTCAAGTTGTTTTTTTCTGCTAAGTGAATGTGATCGGACCCTTCCCCCTCTATGCTAAACTCAACCCATTCTATACACAAATTCTTCATGTGCGTTCTATTTGAAACTCGTTCAAAATCTTCACTGTGTCCTTGTCAGCTGAAGAATTTGTGAACGGAACTTTTAACTTATCTTATCCAAATTTTCGGCATTGCCGCTCAAACTATTCCGAATCCCACGATAATACTTATCTATTCACCCACGATCTCACACGATCTCCACTTCTCAGTACGTGGGTGACACATGTCAAGCGAATGAGAAGGGTCAGGGGCACGTTCGTCCAATTTCTTCGGGCGAACAGTTTTTCACCGTGGCTATAAATACCCCCTCCCCTTCCTCACTTCTTTTACTCCGCTCGACGTCTCTCTCCTGCTCGAGCTTCTGAAACCCTAGCGTCGCCGCTACTTCATCGTCGCCGGTGAGGAAGAGCTTCACTGCCTCGACCTCGTCGCTGTCATACTCGCGCCGACCGCGGATTTCTTCACTCCGCCGCCGCCGTAGCTGTCTTCCTTCGCCGAGTTAGGGCGTGGAAGATCTGCACTGACGAACTTCACATCTCCACATCCCAGTTCGTCGCGTTCTTCATCCAGGGTAATTAAAAGTTACTTTTACTGCCCTCTTTGATTCAAATGATCTCTACAAAATCTTCAAAGGTGTTTTTCTTCAACTCTTCACACACTAAACACCTCACATGTCATCTGTTCTTGATTCATTTCTCTAAGCTATATTTTTCTTCAAGATTCCTCAATTGTGTGGATTTCTTATCCGTACAACTCTGGAACCTAAGACAAAGAATGCTTAGTGAAATTCTTCAAGACTCATCTGGTCAAATTCGTCAAACTTGTTCTTTTTACAAAACCTTCTGAGAACGCATATGACCTCTCCAAATTCCTCGCAACTATACTCTGTTCACAGGTACTCATGTCCGCTGCTAAATCACTAGGTTCTCATCAACTTAACTCATTTGCAGCGTTCCTCGAAGAAAAGTTGCATACATCTTCAGAGAATTCCATTGTTCAAATTCCCCAGCTGAAGAAAATGGCTGATGGAAAGAAGCCACAGAAAGGAGGAAAGAGGCCTGAGGTCAACACTACTTTTTAAATCCTTGAGGACATCTATGCTGGGTACTGCACACCCCCTGTGGAAGATAAAAATCAGCGCAAGGTGCGTATTCAAAAGATAGAGAGGAGATGGGCAAGAGAGTGGAGGGAGTACAGATATGTTACTCCAAAATACATGAAGAAATTCGCTGTTACCCCTCCATTCTCAAGACCTCCATTGGCACCTGGCCAAATAGCTGATCCCACCATCCTCAAGCGCGGTGAGGACTATCCTGAAGAATGGGCCAAGCGCCAGGCCAAGTTGGCCAAACAGGCAAAAGAAGCAGTGAGGAAATTCAACGAAGACTCTGCTGCTGCTGCTGCTGCTGAGGCCTCTGTCAAGCCTAAGAAGGCCATGTCAAAGAAGCCTGCTCACAAGCCAAGTGCTTCTTCTTCAATGCCCTCACGGCCAAGTTCCTCAGCAATGCCCTCACTGCCAGAATCCTCAAATCCCTCACGGCCAATTCCTCACGCTGCTCCTGCTCCTCCAAAATTCTCAGCTCCTCCGCTCAAGTCCTCGGCTGCTCCGACAAAATCCTCAACACATGTGCATCTTGCCACATGCCAAAGGACTACAGGCATCTCTATTGCCTCAGGAGCTTCTGCTAGTTCCTCAGCTGCACCAAATTCTTCAACGGGACCCTCTCTGCTGAAGACAAAGGCCACTGTTGGATGAGGTTCTCGCCCAAGTCCTCACAAGAAGCAGGTCGCCTTCCAAGTGCCGTCTGATGAAGACGATGCTGATGAAGATGAACTTGCCGAAATCATCAGGGATAGGCAAGTCAGGGCCGCTAGAGCCAAGGGCACAAATGTGCCTCTGCTTTTGGATCCAAAGTTGATCCCCGACTACATTGATCTCTGGCACAAGGACCCAAATACTCCTATGCCTGATGTCAAGTTGACTCCTGGCCAAATTCATATGCTGACTGCCTTCATCCAAGAAGAAAAATGGAAATATGAGAAGGCCAGGCAGCTCAAGAAAGCGCAGTACAAGAAGGAGCGTTTTCTGAAGAAACACGTTGTCTCTATGACAACTGAAGAACTTGTCAATATTCAATATGAGATCAAGAAACTCAGTGATGAATTTCATGTATACCGTGCTGACTGGCTTGGAGCCAATGTCCGTTTTGTGAAGCTAACAGAAAAGTTCACTCCAAATGTTGCAGCTCCATCGCAACCAGAAATTCCTCAGGCTGAAGCGTCTTCTCAGCCGACTGAAGAACATGCCAGCACCACTGATGACATTCAGGCTGCTGAAGAAAATTTGAGTTCCAGGGCTGATGACTGCATTCCAGTTGCTGATGAAATTGCTAGGGCATCCACTAGTGGTGCGCCTGAAGAAAATGAAGAGGTCAGGGCAACTGCATCAGTTGTGCCTGAAGAAAATCAACCACATTCCTCTGCTCCTCCTGCGCCTACCCCAACTCTGATCCTTCCATCTGCTTCAGATGTGAAGAAGACTAAGGCTGCAGAGCGTGCATCAGTGAAGAAAAGGAAGGCATCAGCTTCATCAGATTCTTCAGCTCCGAAGAAGATGAAGTCTCTGACCAGCTCATTTGCAAACCCCATTGATGCTGTTCCTATCTCAACCATGCCATCAAAGGACATTGTTCCTTATGATGAAGAATATGTGATTCATAGCGAATCCGATGAAGAAAATCCTTCTGCTGCTTCGTCAGAGCAGTTGGATGAAGAAATTGAAGTAGATACAATCCCTTCAACACCAGTTGTCTCCTCGCCTATGCCTCAGTTTACTGCTGAAGAGGCCGGCGTTGAAGAAATGGAAGATGAAGATGTGGACATCGCCTGTACCACACCCGTGCTAAATGATGACTTTTGGGAAAGTCAGCACCCCAACTCTCCACTCTTCACACCATTGCAACAAATTCCTCAGTCCCCAGTAACTACAGTACAAATGGGATCTGATGAACCACATGCCACGCCGTCTGTCTATGAAGAAATTCCAGCCACTAGTGCTAAAGAAAATGTAAATGAAGAATTGAAGACCCAGGCTGTCACTGGAGAAGAAGCTGAAATTCCTCAGCCTGAAGAACCTGAGATTGCGATTCCTGAGGTGATAATGCAATTGACTGACACTCCGCAGCCCAAGCCAAAGGATCCATTCTCAAAGAAGCAGAAATTCAAGGCTGATGATTTCTTCGGCGAGCACGTGTTCTTCACTGACTATAATCCCTATGATTCTGCTCGTCTTAGAAGGAAGCGCTTCTGGACCGCCAGCCAGGCTAACTTCTATTCCTCAGTGCTCTTCAACAAGGACAAAGTGATCGACCACAAGCATATTCCTCATGTGGACATGGAATCACTGCCATGCTTCACACCTGTCCTCAGTGTGCTTCATGACACAGGCCTCCTCAACTTTTGCACAGACATAGTTGATTGGAATGAAGAACTCATTCTTCAATTCTACGCAACATTGCACATCACAGGAGATGCTGACGATGTGAACTCCTGGGTTTTGGACTGGATGACCGAAAACACTCACTACAAAGCACCGGCCTCTGAATTACTTCACGCCCTGCCCATCAGTCCTCCACCTGAAGGAGCTCGTTGCATGTATCAAGAGCCTGAGCTTACTGATCACTATATGCAAGTGCTGATGAAGCCATTGAAACCTGGTCAAGCCTCAAGGACAAAATTCCTCGTGAAGGAATTGTAGTATGTACCAAGGACAGTCTATCACATTCTGACGAAGACTATGAGTCCAATCAAAGGCCACGACTCCTCTGATGAGGAATTTGTTGGCATCATGAAGAATATGGTATTCAACATCATTCATGGCATTCCTGTTAATTATCATGATTTCTTCATGAGGACTCTGGCAAATGTTGCACTTTCTCTGTTTGAGCTGAAGCCTTATGCACCTTGGATTATGAGATTCCTCAGGACAAGGTCTTCACTCAACTACAAGGCTGATTTTCATAATCACCTCAGCTACTTGCCCCCAATTGAAGTCCTCAAGCGGACCTATTCCTCATCTGATGAAAAGGGCAAGGCTCCTGCTGTCATTGATGAAGGCATTCGTCCATTGGATGGTCAGTTTCGCAAAGCTGCATCTTATTCCACCAATGATGACTCTGCCACTCATGATTCTGCTGCCCATGCCTCCAAGCCAAATCCTCAAGCCACTGCTGCTCGTGTGATGACTGACCGTGAGCTTCTGCTAAGTCTTCACCAGAAGGTGGATCGAAACCATAAATGGGTTAAGCGTCAGTTTGGTTCAATTCTTCACAACATGACTGCTACACATAATGCAGTGAAGAAAAACCATTACTACCTCCATGAAGTCTTCGATCGCACCTGGGCTATTCTGTCACATGTATATGGTGAAGAAGATCTGAAGAACACGGGTCTCAAGGAGGACTTTGACTGGTCTGCACCTCCACCGAAGAAATACAAGAAGGTCAAGGTTCCTTCCTTGGTAGCCAGCTCCTATTCTTCATCGCGCGACACCGACGAGTATGAAGACTTGGACGACACTGCGGCAGGCCCTACAACGACAAACAACCCCAACAACGCTGGCGCTCCTTCATCAACTTGGTATTCTTCAGGGGCGTTAGTCCTCATTTTCGATCCTTTTGGTCATTCGATGACAAAGGGGGAGAAATTTGAGTTAGTCTTCAAGCGGATCTATCTTATATGGGCGTTTTTTTCTTAAGTTACCATTCTCGTTCTTCTGATGTCTTTGCTGGATCGAGTTGTAAACTTAAACTCTATGGTGGCCTGATACTTTTGCTGTGATTTTCTGCATGCTTATTCCTTGCTAATGTTATTGCACGCATGCTGAATTACATCAATCACCATATTTCATCATGCATTTCAAATTCTTCATATACTATGTCAAATGCGTGTATGAATTACAAGATTTAGGGGGAGATCTCCATGATTCAACTCTTCAAGTGTGCATTGCTTCAAAAGAAAATTCCTCACTATGCACATCTTCAGAGGGAGTTCTTCTATATCTTGCAATCAAATTCCTCAATATCAGTATTTACACTTCATATGTTTATCCCCGTTGAAAACTTAACCTATATTGTCATCAGTCACCAAAAAGGGGGAGATTGTAAGTGCATCTAGTGCCCCTTAGTGATTTTGGTGTATTGAAGACTTATAGGTTAAGGGACTGATGCGTTTATGAGTGTACGCAGGTCTATAAGTCTATGAGGAGTTTGATATTTACAGAGAAAGTTGACCCCTAAAATGAAGTTCTTTGACTGAAGACTTTGGATTTCTGAAGACTTTCTGAAGATTTTGAAAGTGAAGAAATTGGTGTGACCTTGAAGACTTGGCAATCATTCGAGGAACATGAAGCGTGAAGACTTTTGTTTTCGTAGTTTCATTTTCTCTTTCTTGAGTCGTAGGAAACACCGTACTGTTAAAGGGGGTCGAGGAAATACTAAGGAAAAATTTGCATGTGATGCTCAACTCAAAATCCTACACCTACCCCTACCTGGCGTGCCAAATGTCTGATTTTGGGTTCCGGCAAAACCCTCAAGGTTCGAACACTGGAGTGCGCATGAAGATCTCTCCCTCCCCCTAGCTCGCTCACTCACCACGATCTCAAAGCTCAGCACGTCAAACTCGAAGAACATGGGACACAAGAGTTTATACTGGTTCGGGCCACCGATGTGGTGTAATACCCTACTCTAGTGTGGTGTGGTGGATTGCCTTGTAGGATGGGGATGAACAAGTACAAGAGAAGAATAGCCTCCTGAGGAGAGGTGTTCTTGATCTCGGTGAGCTTGTGTGGTTGAGGATGATCTGAATGATCCGTCCTTTGCTAAGGTGGTGGCTAGTCCTATTTATAGAGGCCTGAGTCCTCTCCCCAAATGTTAGGCGGGAAGGGATCCCACAACGGCCAATTTGAAGGGGGCAGCTAGTACAAGCTATCCTGACAAAAGGTGGTCTTCTCCTGCCAAAGGCTCTGGTGGTGACGCCGTCGTGGGCTCCGTAATGACCTCCGTCCTGCCGTCCTACTGGTCTTGGTCTCGTTGCACCGATATGGAAACCTTTGCCTGATGCCTCGGGACTCCTCGCCTGCACTTGCCCCTTTAGCACCAAAGAGGCAACGGGTACTTTGCGCCCGCTGGCACCCGCCTGGCCTTGGTCGTCACGGCTCACGTCACGGGAACCTCACGAGGTGCCCCTTCGCCTTGATCTCTCCGCTCCTCGCGAGCCAGCCTAGTGAGGCCGCCCTTGAGGAGGTCTTGTGTCGTCCGCCTCGCGAGGGTCGGCCCCTCGCTAGGGTCTTGAGTGTTTGCTGGTGAAGGTGGGCCGTACCAGGCCACTGCAGGAGCCATGTCGTGGGCCACAGGTAGGCAAGTCTGGGGACCCCCATTCCCAAAACACCGACAGTACTAGAGTACTAGGTTGAGTGATGAATTCAAATAATCGCCGTGCTACGTACATAGTCAGGAAGAATATATGTTGTGAACTTGAAATACTTAAGAAACTAATAAATGTGTACGTATGTTAACTTTAGGCAGTATATTAATTGAACGCAAGGTAGGATATTATTTGCATGTTAATAACTCCTATGTGATTAGTGTTATATTTTGTATGATATTAATAGCACGCTAAACATGTTAAGCACTCACCATTGAAATAGTCTAGGTCGTTGGACTGACTTGATCCAATGGCCAAGATTAATTGGATCTACCCCTTTGTATCTTTTTATATTGATGATATAGATAAAAATGTAGATTATTTGACCACTTTAGCATTTGAAAACTTTGAATCTATTCATTTTCAATCATACCAGCACAATGAAAATTACATTGAGATTCATAGACTACCTAGCGATGACTATAATCACTGAAGCGAGTCAAATATGCGCGTCGTCATCGCCCCTCCCTCGCTGGAGTCAGGAAAAACTTGTTGTAGTAGGCAGTCGGGAAGTCATCGTGCTAAGGCCCCATATGACCAACGCTTTAGAACAAAATCGGAAGAATCAAACTTGAATACGCACGAACATAGATGAATTACAATCAGATCCGAGCAATTCTAGCAAAAATGGATCCACCGAAAACATACCTCCAAACGTCCACCGACGATACAAGATGCACCAACGGGAAAGGTACTAGACGGAGTAAACCTCTTTATTTTGAAACATATGCTTCGCTAAGGGTTCCTAGCCGCCAGGGAAAGAACCTCTTCTCTGACGTTCAGCCTGCCATCCTTGCTGCTCCAGCGCCGCATCGCTCTCGCTCGTCTGCTCCACCAAAGTCCAGAGCCAACTATGTACCATCGTGTCGCAGTGCTCATCAGGCGTCTGTGGGCTCCTTTGCTTTCGTGGCACAGCGCGCTGCCTTATGCCTCATCCAGGAGCTCGGTGGGCTGGGACCAAAGGACAAGATGACCCCCAAGGCTGATGCAGAGCTACTGAAGAAGTTCGATGAGCCACTCTTGACCAGCGACATCACGATCATTGCCAAACTGACAGGCATGGACTATGAGGCCCTGAAGATCATGACGGGCATGGCCGGTGCGGAGGATGTCTTAGTTTAGTTATGTATTTCATCGTTTGTAGTCTCCGTCGGGGGCTGATTGGTGATCAGCTTGAGCTAGGGCTAGTTTCCCCCATGTGTAGTCTTCGGGTAATGTGGTTAGGTCATCGACGACGATGGGGTTTTGGGACAGCTGGTGGCCCTCGTCGCCCCACGGTTGGTTGTATGGTGTTCTGTGTTTTCTGCTTAATAGATTGTAGTCGACGGGGTATCTCTTTGTGTTCTCATGAATGATGCCAACATCAAGATTATGTCCTGGAATTTGTGAGGTCTTAACGCGCCGGCGAAGCGATCCGCCATTAGAGAGGTGAAGCACGCGGATTGGGTGACGATCCTGAACCTGCAGGAGACAAAGATTGAAACTTGGTCTAATAACTTGGTCTACTAACTTGGCTTTAGAAGATTGCAAGCAGTAGGTCCAGGGCTGCGTCCGGGCTTTACATCAAGCCAGGAAATCTGCTCTGCTTTTCAAACTAGATATTGCGAAAGCTTTCAACTCGCTATCCTGGGAGTATTTGTTAGAGCTTCTTCGGGCGATGGGATTCACCCTCATTGGCGCGATTGGATTACCTCAATACCCTCCACGGCCTCCTCTACGGTCCTGCTCAACGGCTGCCCAGGGCCAACCTCTTAGGCACCGTAGTGGTCTCCGACAGGGTGACCCCCTTTCGCCGCTCCTCTTCGTCCTCGCCATCAACCCGCTCCACCGCCTGCTATGCGTGGCCACTAATCATGGAGTGCTTACTCCGCTACCCGGCCGTGGCATGATCATGCATGTCAGCCTTCACACCGACGATGTGGTGATCTTCGCCAACCCAATCAAGGAGGAGATCAATCCGCTGTGTCGTCGGAGTAAGTATGACAGTAGAATAGGGGGTACGTAGGAGGAGGCAAGATCCTAGCTACGGTGATATTGTGCACGCAAGGTTTACGAGTTCAGGCCCTTCTCAGAGGAAGTAACAGCCCTACATCTCGGTGCCCGGAGGCTTGGTCGACTGGATTATGCGTGAAAGTTACAGGGGGTGCGAACCCTTGTGCCAGTGGAGGGGTGGCTTATATAGAGTGCGTCAGGACCCCAGCTAGCCCATGTTACAAAGGGTTCAATGTACATTAAGGCAGAGCGTTACTGGTAAAGCCAATAATAAAGAGGTATAAATGATCTTTAAGACTACAGAGTGAATGCCCGGCCGTTGCCATCCTGAGTGACGTTAGATCTTCTACATTCCGAGTGGTTTCTTGTATCGTCGAGTGACTTCATCTTGGTCGAATGGAATTGGGGTATCCGAGTGAGGTTGAAGGTCGAGTGGATTGCACTCCTTGATCAATTCAGTCGGTTTCTCTTCTTGTTCTTTGAATGTCTTTGACTCTAGGGCAGTGTCCTTGGGTAGGGTGTCTAGGTCGGGCCTATGACCCTACCCTAGGTACATGTCATCGTCATTAGCCCCCGAATGGATTGAAGTCCGAGTGAAGAAAGGATTGAAGTTGACTCCAACTCGATTCCATACTTTGGAGGTATTTTACATGAGTTTGTGAATCATGTTGAAGCTTCGATCTTGATTCAGTCGCCTCGATCGATTTAGAGGTCGTCAAGTGAACTTAAACTGATACTCTCCAAGTGTTGATACGGTATGAAATCTTCGGTGTGATTGATTACTCTACGGTTCCTGGATCTCACGGGATTCGAAATTTTAGGGAAGCGCGCGAGACGGAGTGCGCCGCAGTAAACGGAGTGGATAGACAGGGGTGCCTTGATTCTTGCACCACCTTTTTCGCCACGTATCCAGCGCGTGACTGTTACGGGATTTGACATGATCACTTGGGCCCACGAGTCAGCCACTCAGAAACTGGCCCATAAAAAGGCGTCGAAGCCAATGTGTTTGCACAGTGTGTCTTATTCCCCTTCTTCCTCCTCTGCTTCCCCACTGCGCCCGCCTCCACTCTCGATGTCGCCGCTCCGCCCGTGCATAGTCTGTCGCGATGGGAAAGGACAAGACGGCGGCCCTGGAGCGCGCAAAGAAGGCGACGGCGACGGTGAAGGGCAAGAAGACGAGTCGGGGGGGTCGTCGTCGAGGTCCGGTCTGCCGTCTGGCTGGATTCGGTCTACGATCCAGAAGGAGGATCTGGAGGATCTGGCCGGCGGAGGCTTGATCGCCCATGGGTCTTGGAGGCTGCCGGGGAACGAGTCCGAGCCTCGAACGCAAGAGGGTGTGTGTGTTCTCCTCGCCACCCATGTCGACCGGGGTTTTACTCTGCCTCCACATCCTTTCTTCCGGGGTTTCTTGAACTTCTTTGGTGCCCAGCTTCATCACTTCTCCCTCAACACAATCACATACCTCGCTGCATATGTTTCTCTGTGTGAAAACTTCTTGGGCTGTCGACTGCATTGGGGTTTGTTCAAGCACATCTTTACTTGTCGCCCTTAGTCTGTGAAGAAGGCAAATCCGAATGACGAGAAGATGCACGTGATCCAAATGTGCGGGGGTTTAGGGATTCAGACGAGGGGTAGGAGTACTTTTCCACCTATGACTCTTCCCGATTCAGTTAGAGGGTGGCAGTCGACCTGGTTCTACTACCAAGATGTTTCGACTCTTGCTTAGTCGACCGGTCTTCCTCCCTTCACCATGGATCGAGTCCGCCAACTCTCCTCGCTGATCGTAACCCCAGAAGAGAAGGTAGAGGTGTCCATTCTAGTCGACCGAGTAGTCCAATTTGGTCCGAGATGGCATGACTGGCATGGATTTGTTAGAAGTGTTTCTCAGCAGACACATCCAGCCTCTTCAAGCTCGCAACCATCCGATGTGGATGTACTCGGGCCCGAACGACACCGCTCGGGTCGACCCAGAGGAAGTCACCAAGGAGATGGTGGAGCAGTGGCTGTGGAGTATCACTGGAAACAAGGACAACCCCAGGGGGTCCAGGAGGGTTGCTCCATACGATGCTGAAAACCAGCCAGACAAGGTCCATCCTTTGTTTCCGAGTGTATTTTTATTCTGATTTGCGACTATCTTTGAATCTGATTGACACCTGCTCAACTTCTTGCCTTGCAAGTTTATACTGAGATGTACTCGATGCCGAACGGGGAGCAGGTCCAGGAGGGAACGGAGAGTGCTGACGAGAGCGGCGACTGGCAGTCCCCCGACGACCATGAAGACGACAGTGATGACTTGGACGGTGGTGAGGAAGTTGACTCACCGCCTCGTTCTAAAAGACGCTCCAAGCAGACACACGACCCAGCAGGTGAACGTGGCAAGGCGGTTGCGTCGAGTACGCAGGCACCGAAGTGCACTCGGACATCCACTCCTGATCCGACGGAGAAGACACCAAAGCAACCCAAGACTGTGCCTACAAAGTCTCAGAAGGCCTTGCCTAAGATCAAGGTGGACGTTCCCGTTGTCTCCACATAAGTGCTTCTCCTCCCTACTTTTCTTTTGCTCGAGAATTCCCGTGTTTGTTGCCGACCCACTCGCCTGTTTGACTGATCAAATTCTGAAATCTTCAGTGCTGCAACTTCTGGGACCTCCATTTACATGGACCAAGATGATGAGGAGACCAAGGACGCGGTCACTTCTAAAGCGGGTACAACTCCATAAACTTGCTCTCATTTTGCCTCTTGAACTGCCGGTTGACGGAACTCTTACGATCGAGTCTTTTGCAGCACCGCAAAATGTTATTGAACTCCCAGATGACGATGAAGACATGCCTCAGAAGACCACGGGAAGAAAGGGCAGAACTTCGGGCAGGAGGGTGCCTGCCAACAAGGTACCTCAGTCTACAGCAGCGTCAGAACCTGTGATCCAGCCATCCAGAGATCCAATTCGGGCTTCTGTTTCTTTCGTTGTCTCAGTGTCGAATGATTGTCCTTCAGCGTCAACCGCTCAAGTCCCTGCCCCGTCTGTGCGACTGCATGCTTCAGATCCTCTAGCTGACTCACGCTAGGCAAGCCTTATGATGGAGCAGATGAAAGTGGTGCGTGAGGCTAGCCAGGCTACTTATGATGCCACCTCAGCTCTCCAGACCAAGGTCCAGGTTAGTTGACTTCCGACTGATCTTTATCTTGATGCTTGTTCTGTTAGGATATGGTACCCGAAAAACTGCTGCTTTATTAGCCGTAGGATGTCCGTGGATGAGCATTTTGAAACCTTTAATGTGCATCTATCATGAGTCTGCATCTTGCATCTGTACACCCACTGGGTGCTTCAACTTTTGTTGAGTAGTTTTTCCACTTGAGTCGACTAGGTCGCGTCGAGTGTATCTTTGAATTAGTGGGGGCACGCAGAGTGCACCCACTGGGTGTAGTCCACGAGGCCGCCGTCGAATGGTTGATTCAGCGGGGGTCTTTATCAAAATATCTCTTTATAGTTCTTCCACTTGGTCTAGACAGGTCGTGTCAAGTGGAATCCAGTGGGGGCACGCTGAGTGCACCCACTGGGTGTAGTCCCCGAGACCGCGGTCGAATGCGGGCAGTCGGCGGTGGTCTGAGAATAAGTGTTGCCTTCTTTTTTTTCTCGACTGGATGGACCATGTCGATTGAAAAGTCGAACCAGTGGGGGCATGCTAAGTGCACCGACTGAGTCTAGTCCTCGAGACTACTGTTGATTGTTTGATTTGGCAGTAGTCTTAGAACTCTTTTTGCCGTAATGATCTGAACTCGTATCTTATCACTCAGAAGCGATCGATCTTTGTTCCTGTCGACTGACGTGTCTTATCTGTCGATTGCAGAAATCTTGTGCACTCGGGGCTCGGTTCGCTGAATTGGAGCAGAAACAAATTCCGCTCAACATTGATCTAGAACTGGTTAAGCAAAATCTGCAGAAGGCCAAGGATGAAGCAGCTGCTATGGGAGGTAACCACTTGTCGACTGTTTGTCTTGCCAGCTTTACTTTTTGCCTTTTGAACCGAGTGACTCCACTCGAACTACGTAGTGAAAACAGATAACTCCAAGCTCGTCTGAAGAATGTTATTTATTTAGACAAAATGAAGTAGGCGCTGGAGCAGAAGGACCTTGACCTTGCCACAGCTCAAAAGACGATGCGGGAAAGAACTGATCTTACCGACAAGAAGCTCGCTTCAGTCGGCAAGCTAGAAGAAGAAAACGCCAAATTGAAGACTGCCACTGATAGAGGCAAAGGTGTCCCGTCTTTGATGAGATGGTGACTATAGATTTTGTGGAGACGACTTTGACGATCCGCCTACAAACGTGCACGACGTTGCACCTTAGCAATCGCTAAACCAACTCCGAGAGGTTATTAACCACGCCGGAGCACGATCAACCTAACCACGAAGGTCTAATCCTGCAAGCAATCGAAGAACAAGCAAGAATATGATAATGCAATCTGAATATTGTGAATATAGATAAAGTATTGATAAAGGTGGGGATCCGGAAGCGGTCTTGGTCTGGTCGTTGGACACGAACGAAGTACACGAAGTTGCAATGGCTAACTTTTAACTAAACAAATCCCCAGGAAAAAGCTACTAGATGGATGTACTTATATAGAAGCAAGGAGTGGCGGCCAAGGAGGTGGAAGGACGTCCCAAGGCAGCCTAAAACTAACCGTAGGTCGTACAAGGCTCATGGGCCCAAGTGGAGGTGATGCAACACCTTTGAACTTGTTGTTTGACTCAGATTCTGCTGCAGTGTCAGATTGTTTCGTCGATATCTCAACGCTCCGGACGAATTTGAAGTTCACTCCAATTGGGCTGGAAAGAGCACGAAATCTACTTTCCAACAAAAAAAGAATCACCCAATTCGGAGTCCGTATGAAAAAGCTGTTGGCGTTTTGAGTCAGGTATGTCTGTATAGTCTGAATCTGAATCCAGAACGTGAGAGACTTGGACTCTATCTTCTCTTGGCCCAAATGTGACGTGAGAGGACTTTTTGAATAGAACCTAAACTTCTCCTTTTCCCTTATCTTCATATGTGGATTGTACAAATGTCCCATGCACCTGCAATTAGACAAAACACAAAAGTGTGTGAAGTATTTTTGTTCTCGATAACATAAATAAATTATTGAATAGTTTGCACTAGAAATCACCTGACAAATATGCATGTATGCAATATTTTTTGGTCGTATCCAAGGTAGTCATGTCCTCATCATCCTCTCCTTCTTGGAAACAAAGCCGTCCTCGGCGTTGCTTAATCTAAAATGTGGCTAACAAAAGAGACAAGGTGTACATGTTGTATTTGTATATGTCATTCATTTTTACTTTCCTTGGTTGTTGTAGATGTGACACATGTATACATGGTAATTTTCATAGATTATAAAATATAAAGCCAAAATATTATCATAAGTAGAAGGCATGAAAATATTGCAACTCAGTTTGCACATATAAGTGAAGCTCTTATTCATATCAAAAGATTGACAATATTCATCATTAAACCATCCCAACATTGGTGAATAAACCTTACGTGCATCAAATTTACATGCTACAACATGCTTAAATAAGAAAACATGCAATAAGTCATTTGACACAGAATGATCACCAAGATTAGTGGTCATATCAAAATGATTAAATATTGGCACAATTGTTTTAAAATGTATTTGATCCAAATCTGATTTATTTCCTGATTCACATGGTTCTTTGACATCAACAGTTAATTCAATGGGTGCACTCAAAATTGTTGGTACTTCAGTTGTTTGATCACATGATGCATTCATGACAGTAACATGATTCTCTAAAATAGGTGGCGTGCTCAAATCAACAGGTAACTCAACACATGATGTATTTAAGTTAATTAGGCATGCATCATTCTCATGTGAAGTTATATCATGAATACCTTTACTGTTACCTTGTCGCAAAGACGTGGCTGATGTAGGTATGGACAATGACAATGTACCATACACTTGAGATGATGTCACACTCACAATCTGAGGTGTGGCTACTATAGTAGGTGCAACGGTGGAGGAATCAACCGATGGTAGTGAGCATGAATTGAAATAGTAGTTGTTGTAGTCACCCAATGCATCCTCCTGTAACTGTCTCTCAAAGATACAAGCACGAACATACATACCAGTAATGCAACGAGGAATATGCTGAAATCTTGCCTGAATATCATGGTTCAAACCACCAAAAAAAATATTCATTGTATCATCCTCAGATTCTTGTATGTCACAATGATGCATATAAGATTTGAACTCTTGGTAGTAAGCATGAACGGTGTTGTTGCCTTGTTTAAATTGTTCAAATTTGTGAAGCAATTCATGACGATAATAAGGAGGGAAAAATTGTTGTCTCATTACATCTTTCAAATCTTTCCAAGTTGTGGGTTGGTTATCAATGTTTTTCTTACAATGCACACTCCACCAAACATAAGCAAAACTAGTAAATGCTCTAGTGGCAGCTCGTACTCGCTCAAGTTCAGAAAAGTCATGGTGACTAAAAACTTGTTCCACTTCAAGCTCCCAAACTAGATAAATAGCAGGATTAAATCTACCCACAAATGACGGTAAAGAGATAACCTGACCAAGTGCTTGTGTGTGTTGTCCCAACTCTCATGATGGTGAAGATGTGTCCGTCGTCCAAGAACTTCTATCTCCGGAACCTGTCATGATTAGTAGAAACAAGAAACAAAATTCGAGAATAATGTTCCTATGAACTACTAGGATGTGGTTGTAAAGTGCTCACAGTAAACCAAATATCAATATCTTACAAGTTCTTACCATGCGGCAGGTGGTGACAGGCAACCAGCGGTGTCAAATAACTTTGAAGATTGTGTAAAGCGATTGCCAGGGGAACGTATGTATACACGGTGTAGAAATATGTGGGGCTGGGTTGGCTATATAGGGTAGCAAAAGATTAGCAATAATCAATTCAGAAATGCAATGTTGAATAAATGCTCAACGACGGTACTGTGCTGGTCCTAGGCTAGACCGAACTAGAGACGCGAGCCTAGAACACTAATAAGGTCACGGTGTAGCACAACTAGCATCAATGAAGGATACTAAGTAGCTCTGGACAGAAAGATATAAGTAAAGATAATGATGAAAAACAACTGCCAAGCAGGATATACAACAACTTTCTCTCAAACTTTTCTCTGGAAAAGTTTGTGCCAATTTTCTGATAATTTTTCTCAAGAATGGCACTGACTCAAGCTTTCAAATGCAAAAAGAATCACTCAGTTCTAAGTTGATATGAGGAGTCAAAAAATTCTAAAACTGGCCTTAAAAACTGGAACAAGCTGTCTTGCGAACTTCAGAGGGCAAAAAGACCTATTTAGAAGCCGATTTTGAGGTGCCAAATATTAAACAAGCTTCTGAAACTATTTAGATGCGGCTCGTCACTTAGCTTTAATTTGAGTACTCGCGGAGCTAAAACGGACTTCGTATGAGGAAATTATGCCTGTTTACTAAACAGTGCACAAAACAGATTCCAATCCGAATTCAGCTACGAGATTGACACTAGATAGATCCGAATTTTGTTTTTTTTTTCTTCTCTTTTTTTCCTCACACTTTTTTTCTTTTTCTTTCTCTCTTTTTTTCTCTGACTTTTTTTTTACTTTTTCTCTCTTTTTTTGTCTTTTTTTTCTCTCTCCCTCTTTCCAAAACAAACTAGATAAGATGCAGATTGGATCAAACGAAGATGTGAACGATCTCAACTATGATTATGACAATGAACGGTGGGTAGCACATGGTGGAAATTGATGGATGGGTGGTGGAAAGTGGAAGGGACAAAGATGCAGCGGTGGCATGACTAATGTGAATAGAACTCGAAACTCTAAACGAACTAGACACTAAGACCAGTAACTCGACACGACGATGCAACCAATAATTCAACTATACAAGCAATGAAGAAAATTGCAAAGGCTCAGACTGGCTTGGACAAAGGATGAATAGATCTAACTTTTTATGGCTTTTTCTTGGACAATAGGTAAGAAAATAAATCTAATCTAGGAAAAACTAGAAATTCTCACCGAGCAACCTGAAAACTGATACCACTTGATAGAGGCGAGGATGTCCTGTCTTTCGATGAGATGGTGACTATCGATTTGGTGGAGACGACTTTGACGATCCGACTACAAACGTGCACGACGTTGCGCCTTAGCAATCGCTAAACCGACTCCGAGGGGTTATTGACCACGCCGGAGCACGATCAACCTGACCACGAAGGTCTAATCCTGCAAGCAATCGAAGAACAAGCAAGAATATGATAATGCAATCTGAATATTGCGAATATAGATGAAGTATTGATAAAGGTGGGCATCCGGAAGCGGTGTTTGTCTGGTCGTTAGACACAAACGAAGTACACGAAGTTGCAATGGCTAACTTTTAACTAAACAAATCCCCAGGAAAAAGCTACTAGATGGATCTAGTTATATAGGAGCAAGGGGTGGCAGCCAAGGAGGTGGAAGGACGTCCCAAGGCAGCCTAAAACTAACCCTAGGTCATACAAGGCTCATGGGCCCAAGTGGAGGTGATGCAGCACCTTTGGACTTGTTGTTTGACTCGGATTCTGCTGCTGCGTCAGATTGTTTCATCGATATGTCAACGATCCGGACGAATTTTAAGGTGAATCCAATTGGGCTGGAAAGAGCACGAAATCTACTTTCCAACAAAAAAGGAACCGCCCAATTCGGATTCCGTAAGAAAAAGTTGTTGGTGTTTTGAGTCAAGTATGTCTGTGCAGTCCGAATCTGAATCCAGAACGTGAGAGACTTGGACTCTATCTTCTCTTGGCCCAAACGTGACATGAGAGGACTTTTTGCACAGAACCTAAACTTATCCATCTCCCTTATCTTCATATGTGGATTGTACAAATGTCCTATACACCTGCAATTAGACAAAACACAAAAGTGTGTGAAGTATTTTTGTTCTGGATAACATAAATAAATTATTGAATAGTTTGCACTAGAAATCACCTGACAAATATGCATGTATGCAATATTTTTGGTCGTATCCTAGGTAGTCATCTCCTCATCAGCCATCAATGAAGCCAACAAAGAAGTCGTGCAACTGAAGAAGGACAAGGTGGCTCTGACCGACAAAGTTGGAGATCTCACTCGGAAGAGGGACGAGCTGGAGGTTTATCTGGGAGGACTCGCCAAGAAGTTGTTCCTTATGCTTGAAGGTACTTGTACTTGCTCTTGTCTGATTGATTTGCCACTATCGACTCTTCATACAACTGTCAACTCATCATTTTTCTGTGTGTGCAGAATTCTGTCAAAACTTCGAGGAAGAGACTGGGCGGATTGAGACCGAACTGGACCCCATAAACTCCCCCATCAAGGATGAAGCTACAATGAATGTGCTGTGAGTGGAGTTCTGCCTCGCTAGCGTCACCAATTATCTTGATCGACTGAAGGTGGCGGTATCACGGATCGACACATCGCTCTGGCCAAATGAGACATTCCAGAATGACCTCGAGTCTCTAATGACTTGACTAAATGAAATCCCCGGTCGAGTGCAGGCGTGGAAGAAGTCCTCTGCTCGGTGCGGTGCGAACGTGGCCCTGTCTGTGGTCTGTGTCCACTACAAAGAAGTTAGAGAAGAGAAGCTGGCAGCAATCAAGGTCGCAAATACCGAGAAGCTTCAATTCCATTCCTTCATGGAAACCTTCATCGACGCTGCCACTCGTATTGCTGACGGAATCAACCTGGATGAGTTTGTCAAGCCAGCTAGCCCTCCTCCTGCCGAATGAACAAACTTTATGCCTCACATTCATTTGCCTCGGAATGCCGAGTGATTTTGTAACCGTTAAACTCCTTTGGGCATGACGCCCAAGTACTTATGTTCATGGTTCTGAACTTGATTTATCCGAACTTGGTTTTTCTTTGAATATGGTTGCTTTGTCTTTACCACCATCAAATCTCTTAACTCCGAGTGAAGCTTGATTCTTTACTCGGAATTGATGCTGATTTTGTGACGCAGCTCCAACGAGAGGGCCATGGGCATGAGCACTGGGCGCTACACACGACTTGCATCTCGTCGTCCTTACGGATTGGAATGGAACGTACATTGTACTTGTGACGCAGCTCTGATGAGAGGGTTGTGGGCATGAGCACTAGTTGTTGTACACGACCTGCACCTCGTCGTCCTTGCGGATCGAGATGGAGCGGAGTGATTTTTTAACTTAGGCGAGGACGGGGTTGCAGCTAAGCCTCCGAGTGGGAGGACTGCTCTCCACTCGGAGTAGTTTTTAACTTAGGCGAGTACAGGATCACAGCTAAGCCCCCCGAGTGGGAGGATTGCTCTTCACTTGGAGTGGTTTTGTAACTTAGGCGAGTACGGGGTCGCAGCTAAGCCTCCGAGTCGGAGGATTGCTCTCCACTAGGAGTAGTTTTGTAACTTAGGCGAGTACGGGGTCGCAGCTAAGCCCCCGAGTGGGAGGATTGCTCTTCACTCAGAGTGGTTTTGTAACTTAGGCGAGTACGGGGTCGCAGCTAAGCCCCCGAGTGGGAGGATTGCTCTTCACTCAGAGTGGTTTTGTAAGTTAGGCGAGTACGGGGTCGCAGCTAAGCCCCCGAGTGGGAGCATTGCTCTCCACTCGGAGTAGTTTTGTAACTTAGGCGAGTACGGGGTCGCAGCTAAGCCCCCGAGTGGGAGGATTGCTCTCCACTCGGAGTAGTTTTGTAACTTAGGCGAGTACGAGATCGCAGCTAAGCCCCCGAGTGGGAGGATTGCTCTTCACTCAGAGTGGTTTTGTAACTTAGGCAAGTACGAGGTCGCTACTAAGCCCCCGAGTGGGAGGATTGCTCTCCACTCAGAGTAGTTTTGTAACTTAGGTGAATCGGGTTCGCGGCTAAGCCCCCGAGTGGGAGGATTGCTCTCCACTCGGAGTACTTTTTGAAACTTAGGCGAATCGGGTTCACGGCTAAGCCACCCACTGGGGGATTTGAACACATGTGTTGGCGGGATAACAATCATTAAGATACTGCAAAAATCTTGTCTTTGATAAGCAAACTGAAGGATTCTTATTACAACTCGTCGATCCGAGTGTTTAGGTATAAAAATGGTAGAGCAGCTCCGCATTCCACGAGCGTGGCTCATCTACTTTCTTGGCTACATTGTAGAGGTGATATGCCCCATTGTGGAGCACCTTGGTGATGATAAAGGGACCTTCCCAGGCCGGAGCAAGCTTGTGAGGTCATTTCTAATATCACTCAGAGCACAAGGTCTCCTTCTTGAAACGCTCAACCTCTGACATTACGGGCATGGAATCGACGCAAGTCTTGCTGATAGATGGTCGACCTGATCAAAGCCATCTCACGTTCTTCCTCCAAGAGATCAACTGTGTCTTGGTGTGCTTTTTTAGCTTTAGCTTCTGAGAAAAGTTCCACTTAGGGAGTTTTGTGCAGTAAGTCGCTCGGAAGCACAGCTTCAGCGCCATATACCATGAAGAAGGTGTTGGGGAACGTAGTAATTTCAAAAAAATTCCTACGCACACACAGGATCATGGTGATGCATAGCAACGAGAGGGGAGAGTGTTGTCCACGTACCCTCATAGACCGAAAGCGGAAGCATTAGCACAATGCGGTTGATGTAGTCGTACGTCTTCACGATCCGACCGATCAAGTACCGAACGCACGGCACCTCCGAGTTCAGCACACATTCAGCTCGATGACGTCCCTCGAACTCCGATCCTGCCGAGCTTTGAGGTAGAGTTTCGTCAGCACGACGGCGTGGTGACGATGATGATGTTCTACCGACGCAGGGCATCGCCTAAGCACCGCTACGATATTATCGAGGTGGATTATGGTGGAGGGGGGCACCGCACACGGCTAAGAGATCAATGATCAATTGTTGTCTATGGGGTGCCCCCTCCTCCGTATATAAAGGAGGGAGGAGGAGAGGGCCACCAAGGGGGTGGCGCGCCCTAGGAGGGGGAAACCTACTCCAAGTAGGTTTGCCCCTCCCTTTCCTAGTCCAAGAAGGAGGGGGAAGGAAGGAGTGGGAGAGGGGAAAGGCAAGGGGGCGCCCCCCCCCTTCCTTGTCCTATTCGGACTCAAGGGGAGGGGGCGCGCCTCTGGCCTTGGCTGGCCCCTCTCTCTCTCCACTAGGGCCCAACAAGGCGCATTAGTTCCCGGGGGGTTCCGGTAACCCCCGGTACTCCGATAAATGTCTGAAACCTTCTGGAACCTTTCCGGTGTCCAAACATAGTCGTCCAATATATCGATCTTTACGTCTCGACCATTTTGAGACTCCTCGTCATGTCCCCGATCTCATCTGGGACTCCGAACTACCTTCGGTACATCAAAACACATAAACTCATAATATAACTGTCATCGAAACTTTAAGCGTGCGGACCCTACGGGTTCGAGAACTATGTAGACATGACCGAGACACGTCTCCGGTCAATAACCAATAGCGGAACCTGGATGCTCATATTGGCTCCCACATATTCTACGAAGATCTTTACCGGTCAGGCCGTATAACAACATACGTTGTTCCCTTTGTCATCGGTATGTTACTTGCCCGAGATTCGATCGTCGGTATCTCAATACCTAGTTCAATCTCGTTACTGGCAAGTCTCTTTACTCGTTCCGTAATACATCATCCCGCAACTAACTCATTAGTTGCAATGCTTGCAAGGCTTATAGTGATGTGCATTACCGAGTGGGCCCAGAGATACCTCTCCGACAATCGGAGTGACAAATCCTAATCTCGAAATACGCCAACCCAACAAGTACCTTCGGAGACACCTGTAGAGCACCTTTATAATCACCCAGTTATGTTGTGATGTTTGGTAGCACACAAAGTGTTCCTCCGGTAAACGGGAGTTGCATAATCTCATAGTCATAGGAACATGTATAAGTCATGAAGAAAGCAATAGCAACATACTAAACGATCAAGTGCTAAGCTAACGGAATGGGTCAAGTCAATCACATCATTCTCCTAATGATGTGATCCCATTAATCAAATGACAACTCATGTCTATGGTTAGGAAACTTAACCATCTTTGATTAACGAGCTAGTCAAGTAGAGGCATACTAGTGACACTATGTTTGTCTATGTATTCACACATGTATTATGTTTCCGGTTAATACAATTCTAGCATGAATAATAAACATTTATCATGAAATAAGGAAATAAATAATAACTTTATTATTGCCTCTAGGGCATATTTCCTTCAGTCTCCCACTTGCACTAGAGTCAATAATCTAGTTCACATCACCATGTGATTTAACACCAATAGTTCACATCACCATGTGATAAACACCCATAGTTCACATCGTCATGTGACCAACACCCAAAGGGTTTACTAGAGTCAATAATCTAGTTCACATCGCTATGTGATTAACACCCAAAGAGTACTAAGGTGTGATCATGTTTTGCTTGTGAGAGAAGTTTAGTCTACGGGTCTGCCACATTCAGATCCGTATGTATTTTGCAAATTTCTATGTCAACAATGCTCTTGCACGGAGCTACTCGAGCTAATTGCTCCCACTTTCAATATGTATCCAGATTGAGACTTAGAGTTATCTGGATCAGTGTCAAAACTTGCATTGACGTAACCCTTTACGACGAACCTTTTGTCACCTCCATAATCGAGAAACATATCCTTATTCCACTAAGGATAATTTTGACCGCTGTCCAGTGATCTACTCCTAGATCACTATTGTACTCCCTTGCTAAACTCAGTGTAGGGTACACAATAGATCTGGTACACAGCATGGCATACTTTATAGAACCTATGGCTGAGGCACAGGGAATGACTTTCATTCTCTTTCTATCTTCTGCCGTGGTCGGGCTTTGAGTCTTACTCAATTTCACTCTTTGTAACACAGGCAGAACTCTTTCTTTGACTGTTCCATTTTGAACTACTTCAAAATCTTGTCAAGGTATGTACTCATTGAAAAAAAAACTTATCAAGCGTCTTGATCTATCTCTATAGATCTTTATGCTCAATATGTAAGCAGCTTCGCCGAGGTCTTTATTTGAAAAACTCCTTTCAAATACTCCTTTATGCTTTCCAGAAAATTCTACATTATTTCCGATCAACAATATGTCATTCACATATATTTATCAGAAATGCTGTAGTGCTCCCACTCACTTTCTTGTAAATATAGGCTTCACTGCAAGTCTGTATAAACTATATGCTTTGATCAACTCATCAAAGCGTATATTCCAACTCCGAGATGCTTGCACCAGTCCATAGATGGATCGCTGGAGCTTGCACATTTTGTTAGCACCTTTAGGATCGGCAAAACCTTCTGGTTGCATCATATACAGCTCTTCTTTAAGAAATCCATTAAGGAATGTAGTTTTGACATCCATTTGCCAGATTTCATAAAATGTGGCAATTTGCTAACATGATTCGGACAGACTTAAGCATCGCTACGAGTGAGAAAATCTCATCGTAGTCAACACCTTGAACTTTGTCAAACACCTTTTTTGACAAGTCTAGCTTTGTAGATAGTAACACTACTACCAGCGTCCGTCTTCCTCTTGAAGATCCATTTATTTTCTATGGCTTGCCGATCATCGGGCAAGTCAACCAAAGTCCACACTTTGTTGTCATACATGGATCCCATCTCAGATTTCATGGCCTCAAGCCATTTCGCGGAATCTGGGCTCATCATCGCTTCCTCATAGTTCGTAGGTTTGTCATGGTCAAGTAACATGACCTCCAGAACAGGATTACCGTACCACTCTGGTGCGGATCTCACTCTGGTTGACCTATGAGGTTTGGTAGTAACTTGATCTGAAGTTACATGATCATCATCATTAGCTTCCTCACTAATTGGTGTAGGAGTCACAGGAACAGATTTCTGTGATGAACTACTTTCCGATAAGGGAGCAGGTACAGTTACCTCATCAAGTTCTACTTTCCTCCCACTCACTTCTTTCGAGAGAAACTCCTTCTCTAGAAATGATCCATTCTTAGCAACGAATATCTTGCCTTCGGATCTGTGATAGAAGGTGTACCCAATTGTCTCCTTTGGGTATCCTATGAAGACACATTTCTCCGATTTGGGTTTGAGCTTATCAGGATGAAACTTTTTCACATAAGCATTGCAACCCCAAACTTTAAGAAACGACAGCTTAGGTTTCTTGCTAAACCACAGTTCATACGGTGTCGTCTCAACGGATTTAGATGGTGCCATTTTTAACGTGAATGCAGTTGTCTCTAATGCATAACCCCAAAACAATAGTGGTAAATCGGTAAGAGACATCATAGATCACACCATATCTAATAAAGTATGGTTACGACGTTCGGACACACCATTACATTGTGGTGTTCCAGGTGGCGTGAGTAGTGAAACTATTTCACATTGTTTTAACTGAAGGCCAAACTCATAACTCAAATATTTTACCTCCACGATCATATCGTAGAAACTTTTATTTTTGTTACGATGATTCTCCACTTCACTCTGAAATTCTTTGAACTTTTCAAATGTTTCAGACTTGTGTTTCATCAAGTAGATATACCCATATCTGCTCAAATCATCTGTGAAGGTCAGAAAATAATGATACCCGCCACGAGCCTCAATATTCATCGGACTGCATACATCAATATGTATTATTCCTAAAAGTCAGTTGCTCGCTCCATTGCTCCGGAGAACGGAGTCTTAGTCATCTTGCCCATAAGGCATGGTTCGCAAGCATCAAGTGATTCCAAAAGTCCATCAGCATGGAGTTTCTTCATGCGCTTTACACCAATATGACCTAAACGGCAGTGCTACAAATAAGTTGCACTATCATTATTAACTTTGCATCTTTTTGGCGTCAATATTATGAAAATGTGTATCACCACGATCGAGATCCAACAAACCATTTTCATTGAGTGTATGACCATAGAAGGTTTTATTCATGTAAACAGAACAACAATTATTCTCTAACTTAAATGAATAACCGCATTGCAATAAACATGATCAAATCATATTCATGCTCAACGCAAACACCAAATAACACTTATTTAGGTTCAACACTAATCCCGAAAGTATAGGGAGTGTGCGATGATGATCATATCAATCTTGGAACTACTTCCAACACACATCGTCACCTCACCCTCAACTAGTCTCTGTTTATTCTGTAACTCCTGTTTCGAGTTACTAATTTTTAGCAACCGAACAAGTATCAAATACCCAGGGGCTACTATAAACACTAGTAAGGTACACATCAATAACATGTATATCAAATATACCCTTGTTCACTTTGCCATCCTTCTTATCCACCAAATATTCAGGGCATTTCCGCTTCCAGTGACCGTTTCCTTTGCAGTAGAAGCACTCAGTTTCAGGCTTTAGTCTAGCTTTGGGCTTCTTCACGGAAGTGACAACTTGCTTGCCATTCTACATGAAGTTCCCTTTCTTTCCCTTTTCTCTTTTCTTGAAACTAGTGGTCTTGTTAATCATCAACACTTGATGCTCTTTCTTGATTTCTACCTTCATCGATTTCATCATCATGAAAAGCTCGGGAATCATTTTCATCATCCCTTGCATACTATAGTTCATCACGAAGTTCTACTAACTTGGTGATGGTGACTAGAGAATTCTGTCAATCACTATCTTATCTGGAAGATTAACTCCCACTTGATTCAAGCGATTGTAGTACCCAGACAATCTGAGAACATGCTCACTGCTTGAGCTATTCTCCTCCATCTTTTAGCTATAGAACTTGTTGGAGACTTCATATCTCTCAACTCGGGTATTTGCTTGAAATATTAACTTCAACTCCTGGAACATCTCATATGGTCCATGACGTTCAAGACGTCTTTGAAGTCCCGATTCTAAGCCGTTAAGCATGGTGCACTAAACTATCAAGTAGTCATCATATTGAGCTAGCCAAACGTTCATAACGTCTGCATCTGCTCCTGCAACAGGTCTGTCACCTAGCGGTGCATCAACGACATAATTCTTCTATGCAGCAATGAGGATAAACCTCAGATCACGAACCCAGTCCGCATCATTTCTACTATCATCTTTCAACTTAGTTTTCTCTAGGAACACATATAAAACATAGGGAAGCAACAACACGAGCTATTGATCTACAACATTATTTGCAAAATACTGACAGGACTAAGTTCATGATAAATTAAAGTTCAATTAATCATATTACTTAAGAACTCCCACTTAGATAGACATCCCTCTAATCATCTAAGTGATCACGTGATCCAAATCAACTAAACCATGTCCGATCATCACGTGAGATGGAGTAGTTTCAATGGTGAACATCACTATGTTGATCATATCTACTATATGATTCACGCTCGAACTTTCGGTCTCAGTGTTCCGAGGCCATATCTGCATATGCTAGGCTCGTCGA
This sequence comes from Triticum aestivum, assembly GCF_018294505.1. NCBI lineage: Eukaryota > Viridiplantae > Streptophyta > Magnoliopsida > Poales > Poaceae > Triticum > Triticum aestivum. The sequence goes on along the minus strand of NC_057802.1, from coordinate 296,532,668 downwards.
GTTTAACCTGAGTATTCCGCGTGTGCAACTGTTTTGCACCCGTTGTATTTGAACGTAGAGCCTATCACACCCGATCATCACGTGGTGTCTCAGCACGAAGAACTTTCGCAACGGTGCATACTCAGGGAGAACACTTATACCTTGAAATTTAGTGAGAGATCATCTTATAATGCTACCGTCGATCTAAGCAAAATAAGATGCATAAAAGATAAACATCACATGCAATCAATATAAGTGATATGATATGGCCATCATCATCTTGTGCTTGTGATATCTCCGAAGCACCGTCATGATCACCATCGTCACCGGCACGACACCTTGATCTCCATCGTAGCATCGTTGTCGTCTCGCCAACTATTGCTTCTACGACTATCGCTACCGCTTAGTGATAAAGTAAAGCAATTACAGGGCGATTGCATTGCATACAATAAAGCGACAACCATATGGCTCCTGCCAGTTGCCGATAACTCGGTTACAAAACATGATCATCTCATACAATAAATATAGCATCATGCCTTGACCAAATCACATCACAACATGCCCTGCAAAAACAAGTTAGACGTCCTCTACTTTGTTGTTGCAAGTTTTACGTGGCTGCTACGGGCTGAGCAAGAACCGTTCTTACCTACGCATCAAAACCACAACGATAGTTTGTCAAGTTAGTGTTGTTTTAACCTTCTCAAGGACCGGGCATAGCCACACTCGGTTCAACTAAAGTTGGAGAAACAGACACCCGCCAGCCACCTATGTGCAAAGCACGTCGGTAGAACTAGTCTCGCGTAAGCGTACGCATAATGTCGGTCCGGGCCGCTTCATCCAACAATACCGCTGAACCAAAGTATGACATGCTGGTAAGCAGTATGACTTGTATCGCCCACAACTCACTTGTGTTCTACTCGTGCATATAACATCTACGCATAAAATCAGGCTCGGATGCCACTGTTGGGGAACGTAGTAATTTCAAAAAAATTCCTACGCACACACATGATCATGGTGATGCATAGCAACGAGAGGGGAGAGTGTTGTCCATGTACCCTCGTAGACCAAAAGCGGAAGCGTTAGCACAACGCGGTTGATGTAGTCGTACGTCTTCACGATCCGACTGATCAAGTACCGAACGCATGGCACCTCCAAGTTCAGCACACGTTCAGCTCGATGACGTCCCTCGAACTCCGATCCAGCCGAGCTTTGAGGGAGAGTTTCGTCAGCACGGCGGCGTGGTGACGATGATGTTCTACTGATGCAGGGCTTCGCCTAAGCACCGCTACGATATTATCGAGGTGGATTATGGTGGAGGGGGGCACCGCACACGGCTAAGAGATCAATGATCAATTGTTGTCTATGGGGTGCCCCCCTCCTCCATATATAAAGGGGGGAGGAGGAGAGGGCCGGTCAAGGGGGTGGCGCGCCCTAGGAGGGGGAAACCTACTCCAAGTCGGTTTGCCCCTCCCTTTCCTAGTCCAAGAAGGAGGGGGGAGGAAGGAGTGGGAGAGGGGAAAGGCAAGGGGGGTGCCCCCCCTTCCTTGTCCTATTCGGACTCAAGGGGAGGGGGCGCGCCTCTTGCCCTGGCCGGCCCCTCTCTCTCTCCACTAGGGCCCAACAAGGCCCATTAGTTCCCGGGGGGTCCGGTAACCCCTGGTACTCCGATAAATGTCCGAAACCTTCCGGAACCTTTCCGGTGTCCAAACATAGTCGTCCAATATATTGATCTTACGTCTCGACCATTTCGGGACTCCTCGTCATGTCCCCGATCTCATCTGGGACTCCGAACTACCTTCGGTACATCAAAACACATAAACTCATAATATAACTGTCATCGAAACTTTAAGCGTGCGGACCCTACGGGTTCGAGAACTATGTAGACATGACCGAGACACGTCTCCGGTCAATAATCAATAGCGGAACCTGGATGCTCATATTGGCTCCCACATATTCTACGAAGATCTTTATCGGTCAGACCGCATAACAACATACGTTGTTCCCTTTGTCATCGGTATGTTACTTGCCTGAGATTCGATCGTCGGTATCTCAATACCTAGTTCAATCTCATTACCGGCAAGTCTCTTTACTCGTTCTGTAATACATCATCCTGCAACTAACTCATTAGTTGCAATGCTTGCAAGTCTTATAGTGATGTGCATTACGGAGTGGGCCTAGAGATACCTCTCCGACAATCGAAGTGACAAATCCTAATCTCAAAATACGCCAACCCAACAAGTACCTTTAGAGACACCTGTAGAGCACCTTTATAATCACCCATTTACGTTGTGATGTTCGGTAGCACACAAAGTGTTCCTCCGGTAAACGGGAGTTGCATAATCTCATAGTCATAGGAACATGTATAAGTCATGAAGAAAGCAATAGCAACATACTAAACGATCAAGTGCTAAGCTAACGGAATGGGTCAAGTCAATCACATCATTCTCCTAATGATGTGATCCCGTTAATCAAATGACAACTCATGTCTATGGTTAGGAAACTTAACCATCTTTGATTAACGAGCTAGTCAAGTAGAGGCATACTAGTGACACTATGTTTGTCTATGTATTCACACATGTATTATGTTTCCGGTTAATACAATTCTAGCATGAATAATAAACATTTATCATGAAATAAGGAAATAAATAATAACTTTATTATTGCCTCTAGGGCATATTTCCTTCAGAAGGGAGTTCGGTCAGTCGACCGATTTGGAGTTGTTCTCAGTCCCCACAAGACAGACGGCAATTCAGTCACCCAAGCTCCAGCAGCATGCTTGAGGTCACGCATTAGTCGGGGTTTCAGCCCTTGAACGATCAAACCATTCGCCCTTTCTGCCTGCCCATTCGACTGCGGGTGTGCAACAGATGCGTAATCAACCCGAGTGCCGTCGGAAGCAGAGAATGCTCTGAACTCATCAGAATCAAAGTTGGAGCCATTATCTGTGATAATACTGTGAGGAACTCCATATTTGAATATCAGCTCGCTGATGAAACTAATGGCGGTGCTTGAATCAAGATTCTTGATAGGCTTGTCCTCGATCCATTTAGTGAATTTGTCGACTGCCACAAGCAAATGAGTGAAACCACTTCTGTCGGTCTTGAAGGGTCTAACCATATCCAACCCCCAAAAGCAAACGGCTAGACGAGTGGAATAGTCTTCAAGGTAGATGCAGGCTTGTGAGACATGTTTGAGTAGAACTTGCAGCCTTCGCACTTGTCGACTATATCTTTTGCCATCTCATTTGCACGCGGCCAATAGAATCCCGCTCGGTATGCTTTGGCCACGATGGTCCGAGAGGACGCATGGTGACCACAGGTCCCCAAGTGCATGTCATTCAGAATCATTCGACCTTCTTCTGGTGTGATACATCGCTGAGCGACCCCTGTGACACTTTCTCTGTAAAGTTGATCACCTATCACCATGAAGGCTTTGGACCGACGGACAATCTGACGGGCCTCATCTTCATCCTCCAGAAGTTCCTTCCTAAGCAGATACGCAATGTATGGCACCGTCCAGTCGGGAGTGACTACCAAAACTTCCATGATTAGGTCGACCACGGCCGGGACTTCAATCTCAGTCGGATCGGTAGAACTTTTCGGTTGCGGGGGATCTTCTGTGAAAGGATCCTCTTGGACTGACGGGGAATGGAGATGCTCCAAAAACACATTGCTGGGTATAGGCTTCCGAGTGGAACCTAACTTCGCCAGGTCATCCGCTGCTTGATTCTTGATTCGGGGTATGTGGTGGAGCTCTAACCCCTCAAACTTCTTTTCGAACTTTCTTACTGCATTGCAATAACCGGTCATAGCTAGGCTCCTGATATCCCACTCCTTCATCACTTGATTGACCACTAAATCTGAGTCGTCGTAAACCATCAGGCGTCGGAAGCCGAGTGAAATGGCCATACGCAACCCATACAGAAGTGCCTCATATTCAGCTTCGTTGTTGGAAGAATCAAAGTGAATCTGCAGAACATAACTGAGTTTGTCGCCTCTTGGGGATACCAGGACTACCCCAGCACCAGAACCATTCAGCGTCTTGGATCCATCAAAGAACATAGTCCAATGTTCCGAGTGAATCTGAGTCGGTTGGTGCTGTTCAATCCACTCGGCGAGGAAATCTGCTATCGCTTGGGACTTGATTGCTTTCTTTGCCTCAAACTTGATATCCAATGGAAGGAGTTCAATCGCCCACTTTGCCACTCGACCGGTTGCATCCCTGTTGTTCAGAATTTCTGATAATGGAGCGTCACTGACGACTGAAACTGAGTGGTCAGAGAAGTAGTGTGCAACTTTCTTCGTGGTCAAATAAATTCCACAAACAAGCTTCTGATAATGCGGATATCTCTGCTTGGACGGAGCCAAGACTTCAGAAATATAGTACACTGGGCGTTGAACTTTGTAGGCTTTGCCTTCTTCTTCCCGCTCGACCGTAAGCACTGTGCCGACAACCTGTCCAGTGGCTGCTATATACAGTACTAGAGGCTTTTTGCTGACTGGAGCAGCAAGCACCGGCTGGGTGGAAAGCAGGGCTTTGAGCTCTACAAACGCTGCTTCAGCTTCAGGAGTCCACTCAAACTTGTCAGACTTCTTCATCAGTCAGTAAAGAGGTAATGCCTTTTCACCGAGATGAGAAATGAATCGACTCAAAGCGGCCAAACAACCGGTAAGCTTCTGAACGTCGAGCACATGCACGGGGCGTTTCATTCGGAGGATGGCACCAACCTTCTATGGGTTTGCACCGATCCCTTGTTCGGAAACAAGGAAACCGAGTAACTTTCCACCTGGGACTCCGAATGTGCATTTTGACGGGTTAAGCTTGATATCATATCTTCTCAAGTTGGCAAAGGTTTCAGTGAGGTCAGTCAGTAGGCCGGAACCTTTATGTGACTTGACCATGATGTCATCCATGTATGCTTCCACATTACGACTGATTTGAGTGAGCAAGCACTTCTGAATCATGCGCATGAATGTGGCACCATCATTCTTGAGACCAAAAGGCATGGTAACATAGCAAAAACGCCCGAATGGGGTGATGAAAGCTGTTTTTATTTCATCGGGTCCATACAGTCGGATCTGATGGTACCCAAAATATGCTTCCAAAAAGGACAAACGCTCACATCCCGAAGTCGAGTCAACAATTTGATCGATGCAGGGTAGAAGGAAATGATCTTTCAGGCAGGCCCGATTGATATGCTTGAAGTCGATGCACATATGAAGTGAATCATCTTTCTTGGGAACCATGACAACATTGGTGAGCCACTCGGAGAGGTATATCTCGCGGATGAACTCAGCTGCCAGAAGCCGAGCCACATCTTCGCCAATTGCCTTCCTCTTCTCCATGGCAGACCGATGGAGATGCTCTTTAACAGGTTTTGCTTTTGGGTCGACTCGCAAGCGGTGCTCAGCCAATTCCCTAGGTACACCTGGCATGTTAGACGGTTTTCATGCGAAGATGTCCCAGTTCTCACGGAGGAACTGGATGAGCGCTTCTTCCTATTTGCTGTTGAGTGTTGTTGAAATATGAGTCGGAGCAGCATTGGGGTCGGTCGGGTGAATGTGAACTTGCTTTGTTTCCCCGGACGACTGAAACGTGGACTCTGAAGCAGGCTTCTTAGCACGCAACAAATCACTCGGATCTGCATTCTTCTGGCACTCTTGCATCTCTACTGCTGCCATCTGTTCATCGGCAATCTTTGAGCCCTTCTGGAGGCACTCTTCAGCTCTCTACTGATTTCCAGTGACTGTAATCACACCTCTGGGACCAGGCATCTTCAATTTGAGGTACACGTAACATAGTCAAGCCATGAAACGAGCATATGCATGCCTGCCCAGAATAGCATGGTAGGCACTATGAAAGTCCACGACCTCAAATGTCAACTTTTCCTTGCGGTAATTCTTGGAATCACCGAAAACCACATCAAGAGTGATCTGGCCGAGTGAATCGGCCTTCTTCCCCGGAATGACTCCGTGGAACCGCATGTTGCTCTCACTAAGCTTGGACATCGGAATGCCCATCCCTTGGAGGGTCTCAGCGTACAAAATGTTCAAGCCACTGCCACCATCCATCAGGACTTTGGTCAGTCGGGTGCCCCCAACGACTGGGTCGACCACCAATGCTTGCCGCCCGGGGGTAGCAACATGCACTGGGTGATCGGACTGGTCGAATGTAATGGGAGTTTTTGACCACTTCAGATATGTTGTTGTTGCCGGAGCAACCATGTTCACCTCTCTGTTGATAACTTCCAGCCGACTTTTGCTCTAGATGTCAGCAAAAATCACTAAAGTGGCATTGACATTGGGGTAACCATCATCCTCCTCTTTATCCTCATCCTTATCATATTATTTTTCTTTCTCACTGGGCTGACCCTCTCGGAAGCTCTGAATTAGGAGTCGACACTGTCGAGTGGTATGCTTGGGATAAATCAGGTTCCCCTCTTCATCCTTCTTGGTGTGTATATGACACGGCAAATCTAGCACATCATTTCCCGCTTGATCTTTTACCTTCTTGGGGATCCATGGCCCCTTAGGCTTTCCTTTGATTTTTCCTTGGGTCACAACTGCGGCCTCACCAGGACCTGCGGGCTCGGCTTTGTGCTTCTGCTTCCGACTGGAATTCCCTCCTCCGGCATCCTGGGCGATTGGTTTGTTCTTGCCACTGCAGAGTCGGTCTTCTTCTTCGTCGTTAGCGTACCGAGTGGCTATTTCCATCATTCGGGCCAGAGTCATATCTCCTGTCCGACCGAATTTCAGGTTAAGCTCTCTGTACCGAACACCCTCCTTGAAGGCGCAAACAGCTTGGTGTTGTGACACATTTCCGCTGTGTGATGCAGAGTGGTCCACCTTTGGATGTAATCCCTCAAAGTTTCATTCGGTTTCTGCACACAATGCTGCAATTCGGTCAGCCCTGCAGGCCATTTGCAAGTGCCTTCAAATGTCCTGACAAACACTCGGGCTAATTCTTCCCAACTGAAAATACTTCCGGGAGCTAATTGATTCAACCAAGCTCTGGCCGAACCCTCTAACATCAGGGGGAGGTGCTTCATGGCCACATCGTCATTGCCACCTCCAATCTGCACAGCCACTCGGTAATTAATCCTCTAGCCAAGTGTCAGGCTTCGACTCACCGGTGAACTTGCTCACTCCCGTTGCCAACCTGAAGTTGGGTGGGATCTCAGTGGCTCTGATGGCTCTGCTGAAACACTCAGGCCCCGAGACATGAACTCTGCTGCCAGTCAGACGATCTTTGTCGAGTTCTTCTCTGTGGGCTCGGTTTCTGTCGACCAGACCTTGCACAAGAATTGACCTTGCATCAAACCCGGGCTCTCTTGGATCAACTGGGACCCTTCACTCATCGCCATACGGGCGCATGTCATCATACTGCCGGGGCACGTACGATCCGTCCCTCAGAGGGGGCGTAGGCACTCGACGGCGGTCATCACGGACGAGTCGGTGATCATACTGCTCATGGTTCCGACCCAGGTACTGCTCCTGGCGGTGCCCACGGCCCTCACGCCGCAGAGGCGATCTTGGGCTGTGAGCCGATTGGACTGTGTCTGCCACTACGAACCTGCTGTGGATCCTGTTGCGCGACTGAGAAACGGCTGTGTTTTGCTCACCCGCCGCTCGAAGCAGCGCTCGGAACTGCATCAAACCTCTTCCAGCCTCTAATTGGGACGGCTGAATCGACTCTGCTATATGGGCTGTAGCTATAAGATTCTGGATCGGAGTGCGGTATACCTGAGGTTTAGGCGGGAACAATTGTCGATGTCGTCGACTGGATTCGGGGACCTGTCGTCGAGCGCGCTCGTCGAGTGAATGTTGAAGGTTCTCCAGACGCGCACGCGCTCAGCCAGAGTGGCCAGGCGCGCCGCCTCCAAGGCCCGAGCCTCGGAGGTCTCTCCGATGATGGGAGTGTGGAGCGCCTCCACGTTGCGAGGGTGCAGCTCATCCCTCTACTACGACGTGAGGGCTTTGGGACGATATTCCTCGTGACCATGCGATGAGCCGCCATCGCCATCGCTGCCGCCGCCGCGATGGAAACCAGGAGGGTTGCGCGGTGTGTCGACCATCAGGACTTCTGCCGCAGGGTCACTGCTGTCGCACTCGGACAGAGTCTCGGCGGAACCAGTTGACATGTCGAATAGTCCGTAGAGAGATTCGTCGGGCTCGATTGCCGTGACTTGAGGGGTGGCCGACTGACGGGCCACCGCATGCTTTACCCACCGCTGAAGCCGTGATCGACCAAATCGCTTACGACGGCGAGCGGCGGGGAGCGAAGATGTTGTGGGAGCCGACCGATACTGGGTCGACGGCTGCCGCAGAAGGACGTCGCGGACGCATGCACGAAAGTGCGTCGCCCCACGGACGGGGAGCCTCTCGACATCGAGGGGGGCCTCCTGGAGCCAGGAGGAGTCGTCGGCGATGAAAACGAGCGCGCCGAGACGGATCTCGCGGCCCTCAGCCAAACCACCGCCAGAAACCATGATGATGCAGATCGGAAAGATAGCAACCTCACCGGAAGTCGCTAAGACACCGGCCCCACGGTAGGCGCCAACTGTCGTGGGAGTAAGTCTGACAATAGAATAGGGGGTACGTAGGAGGAGGCAAGATCCTAGCTACGGTGAGATTGTGCCCGCAAGGTTTACAAGTTCAGGCCCTTCTCGGAGGAAGTAAAGGCCCTACGTCTCAGTGTCCGGAGGCTTGGTCGACTAGATTATGCGTGAAAGTTACAGGGGTGCGAACCCTCATGCCAGTGGAGGGGGTGGCTTATATAGAGTGCGCCAGGACCCCAGCCAGCCCACGTTACAAAGGGTTCAATGTACATTAAGGCAGGGCGTTACTGGTAACGCCAATAATAAAGAGGTATAAATGATCTTTAAGACTACAGAGTGAATGCCCGACCGTTGCCATCCTGAGTGACGTTAGGTCTTCTACATTCCGAGTGGTTTCTTGTATCGTCAAGTGACTTCATCTTGGTCGAATGGAATTGGGGTATCCGAGTGAGGTTGAAGGTCGAGTGGATTGCACTCCTTGATCAATTCAGTCGGTTTCTCTTCTTGTGCTTTGAATGTCTTCGACTCTAGGGCAGTGTCCTTGGGTAGGGTGTCTAGGTCAGGCCTATGACCCTACCCTAGGTACATGTCATCGTCACGCTGCTCAACCTTCTTCTCCATTTCGAGGAGGCAACGGGTCTGTGCCTGAACCAGTGTAGATCTACAGTGGCTCCCATCTGTTGTGACCCGACGATTTTGCCGGAAGTGCTACACGGCTTCGGCGACAAACTGTTGCTTTCCCAATCACATACCTAGGACTGCCAATTTCCCCCCTCAAGCTATGGATCGTCCACCTCCAATTCATCTTAGATCATATACGTGGCCGCTTGGCGGGTTGGAAGGGCAAGCTGATGAACCTGGCAGGCCGGAGGGTGCTTGTCAGAAGTGTGCTTTCGGCCCTACCAACGTTTGCAATGACGGCTCTAAAATTCCCAAAAAACATACTGAAAGAGATGGACAAGGCACGACGATGTTTTCTTTGGTACCTGGAGGAGGAGGCAAATGCAAAGTGGCCTGGAATAGAGTGTGCTCGCCGACCGAGCAGGGGGGCCTTGGCATCCTGGATATGTCAAAATTCAGCGGGGCACTTAGAATGCGGTGGCTATGTTTGGAATGGCAGTCTCCACGACGGCCATGGGTGGGTTTCGACATCCCATGCGACGACCAAGACCGGGAGGCTTTCCACGGGGCCACTGCCATCTCCATTGGGGACAACAGAACGATGAGCTTCTGGAAGAGCCGTTGGATTGGAACTGAGCCGCTTCAGTGAAGTTTCCTGGCAATCTTCAAGCACCCGAGAAGGAAGAATAGAACGGCCGCTGATGCATTGAGTAACGACAGGTGCCTGTCTGACCTACAACACGACAACACTTTGGCAATCGCCACCGACACCCTCGAGATTTGGAGGCTGGTGCACGGAAAGCAACTCAACCCATACGGGCAAGACAAGATTCGCTGGCTCAGAGAAAAGGAGGGGGCTTACACTACGAGTTCAGCATACAAGGTGCAGTTTCAGGCCTCAGAAGAAACTTGCCTCAGATCCTGTATTTGGAAGCCATGGACGTCGGCAAAGCTTAAGATGTTTTTCTGGTTGTTGCATCTGGACCGGCTATGGTGCAATGACTGTCTGCTGCGCAGAGGCTGGCCAAATGGTTACGTCTACGCGCTCTGTCAGAGGAACCTGGAGTGCTCGGTACATCTATTCTGGAGCTGTCCTTTGTCCTCTCAAGTGTGGCGGGAGGTCACTTCCTGGGAGGGTTGCTCAGCTCTTAATGCACGGGAACACTCCGTCTGGTCACCAGGACTTCAATCTGTCAGGCGATCATCAGGAAAGCAACAAATGAGCACCGGTGGGGCATAAAGACTTTGATCATTCTGGTTACCTAGGAGCTCTGGAAGGAGAGGAATGATGTTGTCTTCAGGAGCAAAACACCTGATCAACAGTGCCCTGCGAGATAATGGCTGAGATTGTTTTGATGCTTTGCATCGTGTCCACACGATGTTTTCTATCGGCCACCGATCACTTGATCAAACTTTGTACCGCTCCCTTCTGCTAAATCTATAAAGCCAGTATAAAGCTAGATCTTTCAAAAAAAAAATCTCCGTCACTCAGCACAGGTCCCACGAAGCACCTACAAAGAACAGTCGTAGCTAGTCATACAGAAGGAGCTGGTACAGCGCCGCGGACGCCACGTGTCGCGTCGGCTCCTTGCGCACCGCCTCCCAGCCCTCTGACACGCGTGCCTGACACGCCCAAAAAGTAGATACATGTGGCACCCGCTCCCCCGCTTCCACGCCCCCACATAACCGCTGACAAGAGCGACCGCTTCAAACTTGAAATATCCCGTACATCGCCGCCGTTGCGTTCGCCGGCTTCTGCTGCTGCTGATCGACACGATGGACGGCGAGCCTCTGTGGCACAGGAGCTTCCCCGGCAACGTCAGGAAAGAGATCATTCACAGCCTCGGCAGCTCCACCAAGGAAGCCTCGCCGCAGTCCGACCTGTGGACCGGAGGCCTCGTCTGCGCCTTCGAGTTCGTCCGCGGCCACGGCTTCGCTAGCCCGCCCAATCTCTCACGGAACAACTCATCGCAATACTCCAAAGACCATTCAGCCATGGATCCCACGAAACTACCCATCACCAAGTTGGGGGACGTTTCGTCTCAAGGCATGTTTCTTGGTTTGATTCCATTTCGCGGTAGAAAGCCCGCTTGACAGACAGATTGGCAACCGGTAGGTTCGGAGGACAGCGAGGAGCCGAGGCCGGCATGCAAGCACGGCAAGGCGTCGCCGGAGAGCTACTGGGCGCCGATCGGGTGGAGGAGGATAGCGGAGCTGGTGGAGATGGTGGAGGGGGACGCGGCGTGGGACGGACAGGGAATGGGCGGCCTCATGGACGACGGCGACCAGTGCTGCGATATCACCGTGGCCGATGTCGCCGCGCCGTACTGGCAGAGGCCGGCGGGGCCGACCTGGTGGTGCCACGTGACGGCGGGACACCCGGCGGTGGACGCCTGGCTTGCCGGCGCGCGATGGCTGCACCCGGCGATCCGCGTGGCGCTCAGGGACGAGAGCATGCTCATCAGTGAGAAGATGAAGCATCTACTGTACGAGGTGACGGCCTGAATTAATAATTCTTTGTGTACCATCTCCATCTAGTGGACAAAATAATTCATGGCGATCCATACCGCTCAGGTCCCCGTTAGAGTTGCAGGCGGCTTGCTGTTCGAGCTATTGGGCCAGTCCGTGGGCGATCCGGCCGGCGACGAGGATGACATTCCTATTGTGCTCCGTGCATGGCAAGCTCAAAATTTTCTGATAACAGCGCTTCATGTGAAAGGTTCTGCGACCAACATTAACGTCATAGGGGTTACAGAGGTTCAGGTACCATTTTTCAGTGAACAGTTTCAAGTAAGAACCATCTCTAATCTGTCAATTTTCCTCTTCACCTGCATAGTCTTGCTCGCTGCAGGAGCTTCTTTCTGCATGTGGAAGCACAGCTCCTAAAAGTATCCATGAAGTTGTAGCGCATTTGGCCTCCCGCCTTGCTCGATGGGATGACAGGTGGTACTGAATTTTTAAGAAGCACAACTACTCAGTGTTGTAACATCTAGTCATCATCATACTTACCTGACAGATTGTGGCGCAAATACGTGTTTGGTGCAGCCGATGAAATTGAAGTTAAATTTGTAAACAGGTAAGTTATATACTTTAATACCCTTGGTTTCATGAACCTCTTTCCTCTTTGGCTAGAACTATGTGACAGTATGAGCATGTTCAGGAGAAATCAAGAAGACCTAAACCTGCTGTGCATAATATTTAACCAAGACATTAGAAGGTTAGCCACTCAGGTATGTATATTCAGAATGAGTAAGTTCAGTACAGTGGATATAGGGCGTGTTTGGTTACTCACTGCATTTTTGGGCTTCCTGGAAACCTGGCCCGGTAGAGCCTGTATGGGCTAATACGAGGTCTGAGCCGAGTTGTGTAGTTCGTTTGGTTGCTCCCATACTGGTTCGGGCCTGCAAACCGCCGATTTGAGGGCTCCCCCCGGGCCAGGCTGAGGGTTTGCTTTGAGGAGCGGGCAGGCATGTTTCTCTTTGTGGACCGGATTTGGCCGCCCAGAGCCTGCATGGCTGTTATGCTAGCAACCAAACACACACATAATGAATATATGTATTTCTCAAAAAAAAAAAGAATATGTTTGAACTAAATGCATTTTGTGAATAGGTTATCAGGGTGAAATGGTCACTGCATGCTAGAGAGGAGATAATATTTGAGCTGCTCCAGTATCTGAGGGGAACCGCCACCAGGTTCTTGCTTGAAGGTATCAGGAAAGACACAAGGCAAATGATAGAAGAGCAAGAGGCTGTCCGTGGCCGGTTGTTCACCATCCAGGATGTGATGCAGAGCACTGTGCGTGCCTGGTTGCAGGTAAATACTTTGGCAGACTCACTCTTGTGGGATCTGATTGGAATTTTTGTACTACTCCCTCCATTTCTAAATCTAAGTCTTTTTAGAGATTTCGATACAGACTACATACAGATGTATTTAGACATATTTTAGAGTGTAGATTCACTCGTTTCGCTCCGTATGTAGTGTCTATTGAAATCTCTAAAAAAGACTTATATTTAGGAACGGAGGGAGTAATTGATAAGCGACAACATGAACCGTAGTTTGCTAACAAGTAAAAAAAATTGTGGGTATGCTAACAAGTAATATGACTGCCTGTACCTTTTCTATGATATATGGAAGTATGAGCTATGAACTCGATCGGTTGTTGTGATACTCAGGATAAGAGCCTTCGCATCACACATAACCTGACCATTTTTGGTGGGTGTGGCCTCATTCTGTCAATCATCACCGGATTGTTTGGGATCAACGTGGACGGCATCCCAGGAGCTAAAAACACTCCATATGCTTTTGCATTGTTCTCCGGGCTTCTGTTCGTGATTGGGTTCATGCTGATCATCGTCGGAATCGTCTATTTCGGACTGCAGAAACCGGTCAGTGATGAGCAGGTCCAAGTGAGAAAGTTGGAGCTCCAGCAGCTAGTCTCCATGTTCCAGCACGAGGCCGAGACACACGCCAAAGTGAGAGAAGGAGTCCTGAGGAGCGACTTGCCTCCTAGAGCAGCTGATCTCATCTATGACAATGGTGATGCGTGTCTCCTTATATCCCCAGCATCTAAAATTGCAACGTTACTAATATATTTTTGTTATCCATGCATGCATCCATCAGTGCGTAAACTTGGAAGGTATTTCCCGTTCGAAGCAAAGTGTGAGCCACCGCTTCAAGGTTACCACTTGGTTTCGCTTTGCACCCTGTAGTAGCGAGATGTGAGGTTAGCACATCCATCCACCAGACTTTCAGCTTTCACCATGCAGAGTGACATTGCTGATTTTCCTTGATCCATGCAGGTGAAGAGAGCAGCCGCAAATGCGGTTGGTTCGTTGCAGCGTGTAGACAAGTTCTGAAGAAACTCCCAAGCGTGTTGCACCCTTTTCAGGGGACGGCACACGGCAGCCTTTAAGACGAAGATCTACCATCGTCGCATCTCTGTAAAGTCTGCGTGTATGTGGTCTCACTAGTGTTTCCTCGAGCAATCACTCTCATGATCAGGTGATATTCACGTGGCCAGAGCCCTCGATGTGAGTCTTAGCTTTACTTTCACATGGACAGCAAGAGGGAGGCCGATGTTTTTTCTTGTGCATGCGGATATCTTATTAAAAGTGCCAATCAAAACAAAGTCTGACATCCAGTGCAGCTCTCGGAAGGTGCACAAAGGGAGAAAAAAAGGCTACAATCGGCAAAAAAACAAGACAAGATGACTAAATTCCTATTCTATTATTGGATCGTCATCTAAATCGGTTGTATATATCCCATGCTACCGTCTCCCAGTGGTTGCACTCAATAACCAAAAGCTCCATGTAGTCCCTACCGTCTCCCAACACTGAGGCCGATGTAGCTGCAACTTTCCAAGTGCCACTTCCTGTCTCGAAATGTTCAAATGTTTCTCTATAGTGTTTGTGGAGTCAGAACAACTATAGCAATAGTCCCTCAAAACCGGGTAAGGGGGTACAAAATTCGTTTTCAAGAGTTAAACCGGACCTAGCCAAACCTTAATCCGGCTTAACTGCTCGAAACTTTTACTCCTAGCTTCTACCGTGGCTCAATCTCAGGATATATCACCCCTTCCCCGCGCTTGTACTACATCGACGTCCGCGCCGCCAAAATCCAGCATAGCACTCGCCCTCCCATGCCTGGCACTTCCAATTAACCGGTGCCGCCCTCGACTCCCCCGAAATGGCAGGATTTAGCCGTCAGAGGTTACCACCGCTGATTTGAAGTGTCGATACGTACCGCAACACGCAGGCGATCCGAGCATGCGGCGACGCGTCACCCTCTCGCTCCTACACTGACTTGCTACAGCCGCCGCTGAAGAGGAAGTACTACGGCATGTGGCAGCGGCCGTAGGAGGCATGGGCTTTGTAAATAAAGGACCAAAACACCGGTCGCCGGTACTGGATTGACTCCTTCCAGTCGGCGGAGCAGGCGGTGAGTCTCTACGGCAGTCGGGCGAAGATCAACTTCACTCGTAGCGGCCGTGATGTCCTCGAGTTCCTCGCCATCGACCCTCGAGTGGTTTCCCGTCGCGAGGTGCGGGAGAATCAGGAGGCCTTCGAGCGTCTCGAGGTGGTGCACGTCGATGAGGTGTACATGGTCGAGCTCCTCCTGGATAATTTGGAGCTCGTCGTCGAGGAGCGTCGGCGTCTCGAGCTGTACAATAAGGGGGATACCGACAAGGCCCGGTCGTATGCTGGGGCAATGAGTGACCTTTGTTCTAGCGACTCCGGCTTCGGATCCGACGGGACCGACGACTTTGATGGCTTCGACGACGGCGTAAATTGGGACAAGCTCATGATCCAGAAGGATTAGACTTTTTTTCCTTCAAAATGAGTGGTTTATGAAGTGTAGTTTAAATTTCGTGTTATGCAATGTAGTTTGAATTGAAATGTGTGCCCGAATGGACTAATTTCAATTTTTGTTTGAATGGAATTGTGTGAACAATGTTTAGGGAGTTAAATTTGAGAGTTCGGCTAGTAATCACATTTTTTAACTCCCCATATATAAAGAGTTAAAGTTTGAGGAGGCATATGAGGGCCTAAATTAAATTTTAAGGGGTCGGCTATAGATACTCTAAAGGTGAGAGAAGGGTTTACCCAGCAAAAAATAACTCTTAAACTTCAACAACGGCCCTCATTTGTCAATCCCCACTTTCTTATGACCTATGGAACTTGCTTGTGAGTGGCTCAACTTTCTTATGACATACGGGGCTCGCTTGTCAGTGGTCTCTATCTTTTTCTGCTTCCGATACTGTGAATACAATGATCATCACTGAAAGAGTTAAATGCACAGAACCATCATTTTCGTGTCATAACTCGTGGAAAATCACCACTTTATAAAACGTGATATTTGCTCCGAACCGAAGAATTGATAGCGGCCAAAAACATTGAGTCATTTTCTGAGCGTGTTTTGGTGTGGTCGATCGCGAGCAAGGGGGCAGCAGTGACGTCGTGGCGTCAATTTTTTTGCGCTTGGGATGAAGCTGCTGGGTCAGGCCGGCGTGTTCGATGGTTTCTGTTTACTGGACTGTTGTGTTGGGCTCTGCTAAAAAAACAAAAACCAAGCGGTAGTTCAATCGATTGACTGCACTTGTTCGGTTTCTCCAGAAACTCCAGTCTCCACACACACACACACACCGCATTCATTCACCCTCTTGCATAGATAACCACCACTCCACAACCTCTCCTCGCTCCTCTCCGTCCAACTTCCTCCTTCCACATAAACCAAAAGAAACCTCCATTGCGCCATGGCATTTGACCTCGGATGGGACCAGGCGCTGCAGGCGGTCTTCGACGGCGACAGCACCAAGCTCTCATATGCGCGCGATGTGAGTACCTGGTACGCCAGCATTGCAATCCTCAAGAATCATGCGCGCGTGGTGAGGGCGTCCGCCAACCATGAGGAGTACGCCTGATTGCCAGACCTCCACCGCTCACTCATCGAGAACTTGGTCTAGGCGATGGGGGAGGCCAGGAATTCCCCGGATCCATTCCAACGGGCACGCTGGTACATGTACCAGAACCGCGACCAACTCCGCGTGGACTACAAGCTCGATAGGGTGGTGCCAGTGCTGCCCATCGCTCTGATGGAGATGGAGCCGGCGCAGATGGAGCAGCAGGTGCAGGTGGAGGCATTGTATGGACTCAGATGTCCTCCCCTCAATTGGTTCGAGACATGAGATGGTCACTTCCAAGGTAGTTCCAACCCATTTGAAGTTCATTTTACCCAAGATTATTTCGGAGCAGCGGTCAGCTATTGAGTTATTTAATCTTGCATTATTGACACGCCGGTTCACTCTTCATGATCCAAACTCCCTCAGTGCTTGTTTTCTTAAAGCAAGGTATTTTCCTAATATTGATTTGTTGCAAGTAAAATTGGTTAATGCATCATCACATATTTGGAGAGTTATTCTTGAGGGAAGACATATTCTTGCTTAGGCCTGACACAGAGAATTATTGATGGACATTACATTGACATTTGGAGGCGCAATTGGCTCCCAAGGGATTATAATATGTGTCCTATCACTTATCTCTATGATAAACCCACCTTAGTTTGTTAGTGAACTCATTTATTATAATTCTGCATCATGGTACCAGGAGAAGGTACAAGAGACGTTTATTTGCACTATTCCTCTGTGCACCAGACAGTTGCCAGATTTTTTTCATGGAACTTGACAAGAAGGGAACTTTTCATGTTCGTTCGTCCTATTGCATGTTGGTTGCTAGAAGTTAATGTTGATTCTTCAAAGTCTGAAAGGGACCCAAAAAACCTGGACAAGAATTTGGTTGGTTCAAATTCCTTCTAAGCTAAAAATGTGTCTAGCACAACAAATCTCTGCCTTCAGCGGATTTCCTCCAACACCGAAGTATGTCTACAACGAACGCTTGTGAGCTATGCATAGCTGAAGAATCATGGAGGCATTCACCGCTCTAATGTAACATGTCAAGGTGTGTGTGGGCTTTAGTGCATCCTAATTTGGTCGAAATCTTGAGCACCACTAGGGAGCCAGACGCGAGGAGATGGATATTCACTCTATTGGAAAGCCTGTCGCATGGTGATTTTCTTTTGCTTCCGGTGATGCTATGGGCTATCTCGCATGCTCTCCGACGGGCACTTCATGAGGAGGAGTTTCAGAGCCCGGCTGCAACACATGCATTCATATACCACTATCTTTCTGATCTGGCTATATCGGTGTCTTCATTAGCCCCCCGCCAGGTGTTGTTATGATGAACCTTTTAAACCCATGGTGCGTTGGATTCCACTATCTGTAGGCTTTGCAAAAATTAAAGTCGATGGAGCAGTGGCCAACACTACCAACATGAGATTTATTAGCGTAGTGTGCAGAAATTTAGAGGGAGTGTATCTCAGTTCTTCGGCAATTTCTTTCTCTGGTATGATTGATCCTCCTATCCTTGAAGCATTGGCTTGCCAAGAGGCGCTCGTTGTAGCTTCAGATTTAATACAGGGCAGGATAATCACAGCCGCCGTATTGCAAGGGCGTTATCGATGATATCAACAAGGGCACAAGAGGAAGCTATGGGAATATCATTCGCGAGATCAGTTTGTCGGCCTCTAATCTTCGGGCCTGTATCTTCATCCTTGAAAGGAGAAAATCCGATATCAAGGCACATAGTCTCACTAAGCATGATCTACGTCTTTCTAAACGGTGCCACGGGTGGCTTGTTCAGCCTCCTGGCCACAATTGTATCCCCCATAAACATTGTCAATGTTCAATAGAGTGGAGTGTGTTTAGCCCACAAAAAAAGCTAGCCAAAGGAGGTGTAAACTTGGACAAAATTCTATGGGGCAACTCTTCTGATGGAATAAACTCTTCTGATGGAATACTAATAAACTTTTCGATGGACCACCTTTACCGTGATGACAAAGTACCATGCAAAGGCGAAGGCAAAGGCAGCCAATCGAGTATAGACAGCAGTTATGGTACGGCGAAGGGCGAACAAAGCGAATGGAAACACAAACACAAGAGAGAAGAGGTCACAAGTGGCGGTGTGGAAGCCTTCCCAGGTCACCAGCTGCCACACGGCTGTGGCTGCTATAAAAACACGCCGAGAGTCCGAGACGCAGCCACCAACAAACAAACAGAAGCCACGCCGGAGTCTCGTATTGCAAACGTCGGAGGTAGGAAGCACCGTCCGCCGTCTCTTCCCGGAGATGGCCGCTCCCGCCGCCGCCGCCGCCGCCGTGGAGGTGCTGTTCGACTTCGACAAGACCATCATCCAGTGGGACAGCGACGACTGGGTCATCACCAAGCTCGGGGCCGCCGACGCCTTCAACCGCCTGCGCCCCACCATGCGCTGGAACTCCCTCATGGTACGAACACGATACGCCCACACACCCGCCTAGACACGCATGGCGCTTCTCCCGGCTGAGTGAGGCCCTAATGTCTTCCAGGACAGGATGATGGGGGAGCTCCACGCGCAGGGGAGGTCGGCCGACGACATCCGCGAGTGCCTCAGGAGCGCACCGCTCGACGCGCACGTCCTCTCCGCCATCCGGACGGCGTCGGCATTAGGGTATGAAATGGACCGATGCCGATTTGCCGATGTGTTCTTGATTTCCCACGCGGCCGGTGGTTGGATTGGATCTTGACGGTGGTAGGTGTGCGTCCCAGGTGTGATTTGAAGGTGGTGAGCGACGCCAACTCCTTCTTCATCGAGACCGTCCTGGAGCACCACGGCGTCCTCGGCTGCTTCTCTGAGATCAACACCAACCCCGCGCGCGTGGACGCCCAAGGGAGGCTCAGGATCTCTCCGTTCCATGATCCCACGACCTCGCCCCATGGTTGCAGCCTGTGCCCTGACAACATGTGCAAGGTATGGACAGTAGGATGGCAGATCAGTTCACGTGTTAAAATCACAGATTCACTCGATGCACGTGGGTGATGGAGACAAAAGAAACAATTTATGTCACTCAGTCTATATAGTGATGTGTTCTGAAACCTCAGTGCATTACTCATATGAAAAGTGGTGTGCACAATGAAAACTGACCTTGCCCCCATGAACTAATTTTTTTACTTGCCATTGCAGGGCAAGATAATCCAGAGGATTCAAGGGACAGACGGTGCCAAGAACAAGCACTTCATATACATCGGTGATGGGAAGGGGGATTACTGCCCCTCTCTTAAGCTAGGGGAAGGGGACTATGTCATGCCAAAGGAGAATTACCCCCTCTGGAATCTCATCAGCAGCGATCCCCAGCTTATCAAAGCTGAGGTTCATCCATGGTCTAGTGGCGAGGAATTCGAAAGGATCCTGCTTAAGCTGGTGAACAAGCTGATCACCTTGCATGCACACGGGTCCCAATTGGACTACAAATGCAACATGAGCAATCCAGTATCAACGGAGGTGGGTCACCATCAGACTCTCCCTGTCCCAAATTGATCCGTAACCATATCTTAGCTCACGGTACAGGCAAGATTGCGTGACCATTTTCACATGCCTCGACCAAGGAACTGTCCTTGGTCAGAATTCATCCTAGTATATGATGTAACAAATAATTGCACCGACTATGTCGGTGGATTTTCTGCACATTGCGTCTCCTATCATACTGCAGGATAGCATATGCGATTAAATTTAGAATCAAGACTTGCCCATCAAACTCTACAGGCAAGTTCAGGGACCCAACAACATGTTTAAATGAGATAAAACAGTCAACAGTGTAACAGAGTGGTAGTGATCTGCTAATGCAGGTGTGGCATTTTCAGTAATCGTATTTATAAACAGGGTTTACCTTAGCACTTTGTATCAGCCTGCAGAACTAGCCATATCTACTTCAAACCAGCTCCTGGTCTCATAGTTTATGTATGGGCACGGCCCATGGTGGCATTTCGGATTGCAGGAACAGAATGCACGTTGTAACACATTCTTAATATTTTGGACATCCATCTTGCGACAGGAATACATGAATCTGGCCATTGACTTCAATCCAGCTACACCCTGGTTCTTTTTTTACTCCATGATCTAGTAGCATATTCCTAAGTCTTGTAACATCACTCCACCTTCCTAAATCTGCATAAATGTTTGATAACAATACAGAAGAAGAAACATCCTGTGGATCTAACTCAAACAATCTTTCTGCTGCTCTCTCGGCAATCTCTATATTTCCATGTATCCTGCAAGCTCCCAAAATCGTCCTCCATATGGATGAATCTGGGATCAATGGCATCTGATAGATAAGAGATTCAGCCTCAGCTAGTCTTCCAGCCTTGGACAGAATATCAATCATGCAAGCATAGTGCTCCATCGTGGGGGTAATTCCATAGACACTACTCAGCAATTGAAAGTACTTCCTTCCCTCGTCAAGTAATCCTGCATGGCTACACGCTGAGAGAACACCTACAAATGTGATATCATCAGGCCTTTTCCCATCATCTACCATCCGTCTGAACGTGTCCAGTGCCTTGTACCCATGACCATGTTGAGAATAACCACAGATGAGTGTGTTCCATGCAACTTGATCACATGTTTCTGACTCATAGAATAGCATCTCAGCATCCGTTATGTTCCCGCACTTCACATACATGTCCACTAGAGCACCAGAAACAACTGAGCTGTTCCAGCCAGACTTGATGGCCCATGAATGAAGTTGGAGCCCACTGCCTAAGGATGCCATATCAGAGGAAACACTCAATGAAACTGCTAGTGTGGCATCATTAGGCCTTTTGTTTTCTTGCAACATTGAACGGAAACATTCCATCACCTTCTCAGCTTCATCCGTTTTAGCATATCCTGACATAATCACTGTCCACGAGAAAGCATCTCTTTCTTCCAGTCGATCAAATACCAGGCACGCACTTGTAAAGCAGCCAGATTGCGCATACATGTCAAGTAGCATTCTTGAAACATCATTATCGCTTTGCAACCCACTTTTCAGAACACATGCATGAACCTGAGTGCCATACATCAGGTTCATCAAGCTAGTGCAGCATCTCAAAACACCTACATAAGTATATTTGTTGGCTGAAAAGCCTTCGCACTTCATCTGCTTGAAAATCCTCAAACCCTGCTCACAGTTGCTTCCACTATAAAATCCGGAGAGAAATGTGTTCCATGAAAATGTGTCAGGCTCATGCATAAGATGAAAAGCAAGTGTTGCATCTTGAGCAGCACCAACTTTCACATACATATTTAGAATGGCATCAGCCACTAATTTTGGCACAGCCAGCCCACTTTTCACAACATACGCATGAACACAGCGACAAAGGTTTGCATCACCAGTCTTTGATGCAACACCAGCAATGCCCACGAATGTATATTGGTTTGGGTTGACTCCCATGTCTGACATCTTTACGAAAAGATCAAATGCTTCCCAGGCCATACCATGTCGACCGAAAGAAGAGATCATGGCACTGCAATGCACCACATCAGGTTCATCTATCCTGATAAAGACTTGATAGGCCTCTTCAG
Organism: Triticum aestivum; assembly: GCF_018294505.1. Lineage (NCBI taxonomy): Eukaryota > Viridiplantae > Streptophyta > Magnoliopsida > Poales > Poaceae > Triticum > Triticum aestivum. Next base: position 296,510,579 of record NC_057802.1, on the reverse strand, counting down.
CAGATAGACATCTCGAGTACATCTCAACAAGGCAATTGTTGAGCACGTTATCGGTTTCCAGCCCTCTCTTGACCACCAAAGCATGAAGAGCCTGGCCAGATTTTGCAAGACCGAGTTCCACACAACACTTCAGAAGAGTAGGCAAAGTATACTTTCTTATCTCATCACCAAATTCCGACAACTTATGGAAAACACGCATGGCCTTTCTGTAGTCGCCCTGCCGAGCATACTCAGTGAGCAGAGCATTCCATGACACGTCGCTTCGTTCAGGCAAGCCCAGCAGCACTGTCTCAGCAGCGTCCACTTCCCCACGGCTCGTGTAAGCTTGAACAAGGGACGAACCAACGTAGGGGTCATCCAGACCTTGCAACTTAACCACCTGACCATGCACCTGACGCGTAAACTCGGAGTGTGAGCTCATCACCGAGCAGGCCTTGAGCACCGAAGCGAGCGTGAACCCGTTAGGCACAAGGCCTTCTTGGTTCATCTGATAAAAGAGGTCCAGAGCCTCCTCGGCATCTCCCGCGGCGGTGTAGGCGGATAAGAGGGCGGTCCAGGCGACGACGTCCCTGTGTGGCATTCCGTCGAACACCCTTCGTGCGTCCGCCAGGCGGCCGCACTTGCAGTACATGTTCAGGAGCGAGTCGAGGAGAAACGTGTCCGGCTGCCTCGCGGAGCGGAGCAGCCGCGCGTGGAGCTCCTGTCCGCAGCGGAGCGCTCGGCGGACGGCGCAGTCCTGCAGCGCCGCTGCGTGGGAGCGGAGCTCATCGGCTTGCGCGTCAGGGAGGGGGCGCGAATTGGGGTGGGAAGGAGAAGAATGCGCCGCGAGTCGCGTCGGCCGTGGAGAGGTGCCGGTCGGTGACGAGGGAGGAGCGCGGTGGTAGGAGAATGGGCCGTGGAAAAGAGCGAGGGAAGACATGAATTTGGCCTGCGAGAAGGAAGAGTAGAGTGGGCAGTGACCACGAAGACGCCTACAGGCAAAGAAATTGCCTATGTTTTGTTTTGTTTTGTTTTTTTAGAGAGAAAGGAAACAGCCTATATGTTTTTTCTTTTAACCCCAATATACATTTCACGCGTAAAAAAATCTGAGGTACGCCGGATCTCGATCGTACGCATAGCAATTACTCGCTGCAGCACGACAAGTTTTTACACTACATGACAATTTTCACTCTAGAACATGACAAAATCTTACACAACATGGCAAATTTATCTGTTTTTCATGACAAATCTGGACGTTCGCTGGCAAATGCTAAAAACTGACGTCTGGTTTTTAATATTTGTCTATACAAATAAAATTCTCAAATGCTACAGGGCGCTCATGGGCTTTCCTTTCAATGACGCACTACGGCACATGAAACATATACAGGCATCTTCACCCAAGGGTAAACATAGCATCAAATCAACGAATACTCACTACAAACAAAATAGACGGCATCAGCACCATGCAAAGCTATTTTTGATATTTCAAAATGCATTACTTTTAAACAAATCGGCCAAATCAAAGTCCACTTTCACCCACTGTGTTCCTCGTGACATGACCTTTAAAACTAGATCTCACATTAAGATACTAGATCGCGACAGCCACCTACGGGAAAAGTTTTGTTTTGTTTTCAGAGAGAAAAGGAAAGTGCCTATGTTGAACCAACAGGAGACCAGAAATAACACCCAGTAGTAGATATACAAATAAAAGTACTCTTGGATTTTTGCAAGCTCTGGTAGGACAAAAAAAATGCAAGGCACAATACCCATCCATTGTAATTACGAACTAAAAGGTAGCCAAGATTCATTAATTCAAGATGGTACCGTGGGATAACAGGAAAGGTACTCTTCTATGACAGAAGTCTTGGAAGCAAATCTACATGTTGAAAGTCTCTAATTGCATATAACAAGGAACATGACATAGCTCATGGCATCACGCGCCAAGTTAGGTTAGCTACCAGTTACTACTATATCCGTAGGCCTGCTGGAGTCGGACCGCAGGAACCCGCTTCAACTCATCATCATCATCGAGCAGGAACCATACGAGATACTACTACTTCATGACATCATTAAGAGGCGGAAACCAAAACAACAACAGTCTTGCAGACTCCAGAAAGGCACTTGTCCAGTGAACTCTTCAAAACGATTCTCCTCAAGTAAGCATTAGTGAGTGATTTCCTTCTACCCATATCAAGCTGTTTCTTCCATCTCGTCATCAGACTGTGGATTCTCCACCTCGCTGCCACTGCTCATGCCATTGGTAGCAGCAGACAAGAAGTAATCCTTAACCGAGCTGTCTTCAGCCTTGTACTTCACAAACTTCACAACTGCTGCGTCTTCACTTCCACATTCCTTCCTTTTCCTTATGCCATTCGCCGTCACCTTCATGGACTGAGCGGCAGCCATGAAAGCATTATCAGCTGTCTCCATCTCCACGGCTTCTTCATCCTCCCCACCTTCTGTGTGCATACCCTCCTGGTGACTCTGCTTGTCAATGAAGAAAAGGTCGGCGTCTGAGTGACCCATCCTGCTCTGATAGTGATAGTCATTCTTGGCATCATCATGCATCAGCCTCTCCCTGATCCTTGAACAGTTCTCTCCAAACACTGTGAGCCCCTTGTCTTCGAGATCTACAAGCCACTCTGTGAAAAGAAACCATGTACAACTTCAGCTACTCTATACAACACAATAACAAGCACCTATTGTTACTTAAAATCGACAGGATCATGTCAAATATGTACATACTCAGAAAAGCTTGAGGTGTGATAGCAATTGGTTTGCCGAGTTGGTCAGTGCCAGCTTGACGAGCAGCCCACCTAGCCAGGTAAACGGGAATATTTGAAGTTGAGAAGGCGTTGATAAACGACATTGCTCTCCCTTGATCTCCTTTGGCCCTATTATCATGAATAAAGAAATTAGAAGAAATTTTCTTTCAACCAGACAAGTTTAGTTAACAACTATTTATCACCTGGCATCATTGATGGCATCAAGAGTTATAACCAATCTTGACACAAAAATAGGCAAAAGAGAACTATCAGCTTGATCAACTTCAGCTCCATTGAGGAATGAATAATCCACCAAGATCAGAGCATCATAAAGGACATCTCTCACCAAGATCTCATCATCAGCACTCTGAGTTATGCACCAAAAAACAAATTGCAACTTCAATAATACGTAAAAAATAATAATGCCATCATCACAATTCAAATTGCATCAGGGGCGAACAACTAGTTCATTCTTATGAACGATATTGGCACAGTAAACGCAAGGAATTGAAGAAGGAGTCACTATACGAAGATAGACAAGTATTGTTCTATACTTAATTCAGTAAATATGCAAACAAATGAAAATGCTGGCAAACTTAATTCATTAGCAAGGGACTAGCATGGCCTGCACAACAGTTTGTGGTCAAATAAGCAAACATGGTAGCAATTGAGCATTTTGTGAGACTGGAATAGCAAGGTTCACACTACACAGCATACACATACATATAGTGATGATGGTTCAAATAGAAGGGCAAAAGATCACCACAGATCAGACTTCATCCAGTTAACATCGCAAAGATGGCATGCAAATTCCATCCCAAGTAAGGCTCCTGGTGGATACAACGTGAAATACAGTAGTCCTAGTACTGTTCTCCTCTCTAGTTTCCACAAGAAAGACCCCTGAGTCCAAGCACAATAGAAGTACAAAGGAACAAGTTGCACAGTTCATATCTCATGAAAGGTAATGTATGGCAATTAGCTAACTAATACAACAGATATGGCAACGCCTAATCAGCCCTCGTAGTCCTTAATTTAAGGGATGAGCCTAGGTATTTATGTTCCCTGCAACGACGTGATATATACTCTGAAAAGGAACACATACCAGTAGTGAATAAACAGGCAGCGGAGGGTTCACAAGCATGTTCAGCAGGACTCCTGCAAAATCCATCAGCAAAATGGTCATCCCGGTGGAGTCACTAAACCTGAAGCTACAAGGAACAATAAGGGCATGGCCAGCATCAACTCACCGAAGAATTGCTGGTTCTGGAAGACCGAGATAGAGCTAACCGCCCAGATCCTTAGCTCCTTCTGCAGCTCAGAACGTGGCACCCCAGCCACACCCTGCACCTTGAGGCAGAGCCTGAGCAGGAAGGCCTCCGCCACAACAACACCGGCGAGGAAAGTGACGCTGCAGCCGTCCTTCATGAGCTCCCGCCTGGCCTCGTCCCCGACTAGCGGGAAAAGGACCTGGAACGGGCACCTGTCCTTGGAGTTGCGCACGCTCCACACCTTGACCAGCTCCCCGAAACCTGGCAAGAGCCTCCCAGCGTCGGCGTTGACCTCGCCGCCAGCGGGGCGGCTGCTGCAGATACTGATGTAGCTGAGGACAGCCTCGACGAGCGCCTCAATCTCCCTGCGGGGCTTGGCAGAGTGGAAGAGTTCGGAGACGACGGGGGCGAGGAGCGCAAGGGGCTTGGCGGCGGCAGGGGAGGAGGCAGTGAAGGCGGAGAGGAGGTGGAGAATGGAGCGGAGGTCGTCGGGGGCGTCGTGGAAGGTGAGCGCGGAGAAGAACCAGACGGCCTCGAGGGGAGGGTCCGGGTAGGTGGTGAGGACACGGGAGAAGAGGGAGCGGAAGTTGGTGAGGTCCGGGTCGGGGGCGGCGGAGACGGCGGCGAGGAAGCGGGAGGTGGAGTCGCGGAGGAGGGACTCGAGGCTGGGGAAGAAGCAGGCGGACCCCATGGAGGGGAAGTCCACCAGGATGCCGGCGGCCATGCGGGAGGATTCGTTCGAATTGGAGCGGGAGAGAGCCGGTGGAGTTGAAACCCTAACCCTAGGTGAGGAGGTCGAGGGGTTTGGTCGGGGTTTGGGTTCGGTTGCGGGGAAGGGAAGATCCAAAATGCTCGGGGCCGTGGGGGGTTTGAAGAAGAAAGATGGGATGGGAAGGGATCACACTGACAACCGGGCCAGCTAGGGTGTGTTTGGATAACAGAACGATGTTTAAAGCAACTCTAGCATTTAAAAAAGGCAACTCTAACATACTACTCCCTCCGTCCCAAAATAAGTGTTTCAACTTTATCTTTAAAAAAGTCTCAACTTTGTACTAACTTTAGTACAAAGTTGTACTAACTTAAGACACGTATTTTGAGATGGAAGGAGTACGTCATATCTAAACTCGTCAAAATCTTCTCAAAATAAAAAGAATCTACACTTGTCAAAATTTGACGAGCATTATGCGTCATCCTATTGATTTCTGACTTGACAGTTGTTTGATTGGTACCATATGTAATTAAATTGGTCAACACAACAGCAGAGCAGTGGTTCCCTTCGTTCCTCTCTTCACATTGCAGCAACCCCAATAAGCTGTTGTCCTCCACCTCTCGTAACAACAGGACCGCCAGGTTCGCCTGCATCGTTGTCGCCGTCGTCGCCAGCAATACATCGTCGCAGCATAGCCATGCAACATGGCCTCACAAAACTGCCTCACAACATGGACCATATTGCAGAACTATAGGATCAAAAATCGACTAGAGGGGGTTGAATAGGAGATTTCTTCGACGGAGTAAATTATCTTGAAGATGCATAGTGAAAAAATAGCTAGACAGAAACTCAACAGGAATCTAACAACATAGGTAAATGACTTGCAGAAACAATTAAGTAACACTACATAGTTAACTCCAATGGGATAAACGATAGAGGAACATCTAAGTTGATATGAAACTAAGCAGACTAGAATGCATGCAAACTTGCGATAAATCTAACTATGTCATTGCAGGCAGCACATGTTGGAAATATGCCCTAGAGGCAATAATAAAGTTGCTATTACCATATTTTCTTATTCTTGATAAATGTTTATTCTTCGTGCTATAATTGTATTAAGCGGAAACTCAAATACATGTGTGGATACATAAACAAGCACCATGTCCCTAGTGAGCCTCTACTAGACTACCTCGTTGATTAAAGATGGTTAAGGTTTCCTAAACATAGACATGAGTTGTCATTTAATAACAGGATCACATCATTAGAAGAATGATGTGATGGACATACCCAATCGTAAGCTTAGCATCTGATCATGTCACTAAGTTCACTTTGCCATAGCTTTCTTATTATCAAGTATCTATTCCTTAGACCATGAGATCGTGCAACTCCTTAATACCGGAAGAATACTTTATGAGTATCAAACATCACTTCGTAACTGGGTGATCATAAATGTGCTCTTTAGGTATCTCAGAAAGTATTTGTTGGGTTGCATGGATCGAGACTCGGATTCGTCACTCCATGTGACGGAGAGATATCTCTGCGCCCTCTCGGTAATACACTTTAAGTAGCTTGCAAGCATGTGACTAATGTGTTTAGTCACGGGGCTCTTATATTACAGAACGAGTAAAGAGACTTGTCGGTAACGAGTTTGAACTAGGTATGGCGATATCGACGATCGAATCTCGGACAAGTAAAATATCGCGAGACAAAGGAAATTGTATACGGGATTATCTGAATCCTTGACATCATGGTTCAAACCGATAAAGATCTTTGTTGAATATGTCATCGTGGGCATCCAGGTCCTACTATCGATTGTTAATTGGAGAGGTGTCTCGGTCATGTCTGCATGTTCTCGAACCCGTAGGGTCACACATTTAACGTTCGGTAACGCTAGGGTAGTAATGGGGTACAATGGTGAGACCAAATATAGTTTGGAGTCTCGGATGAGATCCAGGACATCACAAGGAGCTTCAAAATGCTCCGGAGATAAAGTTTCATATATGGAAAGTGGTTTCCATGGTTCCAGAAATGTTTGAGAATTTTCCGGTATTGTATCGGGGGTATCTAGAAAGTTCCTGGGGTCCACCAGTGGGTCCCACCTACCCCAGAGGGGCCACATTTACCACCTCTAGTCATAACTCTAATAGCATTATCATTGTTCTTACTATTCATCTCATTGAGCAAATCATCTTGTGCCTTAAGTACTTGTTCTACTTGAGTTTTTACCATAGAAGCATGTTTACTAATAAGCTTAAGATCATTAACAGTTCTACTCATATAATCACCCAAGTGGTCAAGCATGTAAGCATTATATTTCAATTGTCTACTAACTTAAGCATTGAAGTTTTCTTGTTTAACAATGAAGTTATCAAATTCGTCCAAGCATTGACTAGCAGACATATTATAAGGAATATCACTTTCATCAAATCTATAGAGAGAATTTACCTCTACTACCTGTGTCGGAGCATTAAGACCATGTATTTTCTTCAATAGGCAGTAAATTCTTAACATCTTCATGTTGGGGAACGTAGCATGCAATTTCAAAAAAATCCCTACACTCACGCAAGATCTATCTAGGAGATGCATAGCAATGAGAGGGGGAGAGTGTCTCCACGTACCTCGTAGACCTAAAGCGGAAGTGTTAGGTTAACGCGGTTGATGTAGTCGAACGTCTTCACGATCCAACCGATCTTAGTACCGAACGTACAGCACCTCCGTGCACACGTTGAGCTCAATGACGTCCCTCGAACTCTTGATCCATCAGAGGGTCGAGGGAGAGTTCCGTCAGCACGACGGCGTGGTGATGGTGATGGTGATGTGATCCGTGCAGGGCTTTACATAAGCACTATGACGCTATGACCGGAGGAGTAAACTGTGGAGGGGGGCACCACACACGGCTAAGAGAACAATTGACGTGCCTTTGGGGTGCACCCCGCCCCCATATATAAAGGAGGGGAGGGGAGACCGGCCGGCCCTAGGGGCGCGCCAAGTGGGGGGAGTCCCACTAGGACTCCTAGTCCTTGTCGGCTCCCCCCTTCCTTCCAACGGAGAGGGGGAAAGGGGAAAGAGGGGGAGATGGAGAAGGAAAGGGGGGCGCCCCCACCCCTTGTCCAATTCGGATTGGCTTGGGGGGGCGCCACCTCCCGTGGCCTGCCTCCTCCTCTCCACTATGGCCCATGGGGCCCATTAACTTTCTCGAGGGGTTCCGATAACCTCCCGGTACTCCGATAAATCCCCGAACCTCTTCGGAACCATTCCGGTGTCCGTATATAACCTTCCAATATATCAATCTTTACCTCTCGACCATTTCGAGACTCCTCGTCATGTCCGTGATATCATCTGGGACTCCGAACAAACTTCGGTCACCAAAACACATAACTCATAATACAAATCGTCATCGAACGTTAAGCGTGCGGACCCTACGGGTTCGAGAACTATGTAGACATGACCGAGACACATCTTCGGTCAATAACCAATAGCGGAACCTGGATGCTCATATTGGTTCCTACATATTCTACGAAGATCTTTATCGGTTAAACCGCAATAACAACATACGTTATTCCCTTTGTCATCGGTATGTTACTTGCCCGAGATTCGATCGTCGGTATCATCATACCTAGTTCAATCTCGTTACCAGCAAGTCTCTTTACTCGTTCCGTAATGCATCATCCCGTAACTAACTCATTAGTCACATTGCTTGCAAGGCTTATAGTGATGTGCATCACCGAGAGGGCCCAGAGATACCTCTCCGATACTCGGAGTGACAAATCCTAATCTTGATCTATGCCAACCCAACAAACACCTTCAGAGACACCTGTAGAGCATCTTTATAATCACCCAGTTACGTTGTGACGTTTGATAGCACACAAGGTGTTCCTCCGGTATTCGGGAGTTGCATAATCTCATAGTCAGAGGAATATGTATAAGTCATGAAGAAAGCAATAGCAATAAAACTTAACGATCATTATGCTAGGCTAACGGATGGGTCTTGTCCATCACATCATTCTCTAATGATGTGATCCCGTTCATCAAATGACAACACATGTCTATGGTTAGGAAACTTAACCATCTTTGATTAACGAGCTAGTCAAGTACAGGCATACTAGGGACACTCTGTTTTGTCTATGTATTCACACATGTACTAAGTTTCTGGTTAATACAATTCTAGCATGAAGAATAAACATTTATCATGATATAAGGAAATATAAATAACAACTTTATTATTGCCTCTAGGGCATATTTCCTTCAGTCTCCCACTTGCACTAGAGTCAATAATCTAGATTACATTGTAATGATTCTAACACCCATGGAGTCTTGGTGTTGATCATGTTTTGCTCGTGGAAGAGGCTTAGTCAACGGGTCTGCAACATTCAGATCCGTATGTATCTTGCAAATCTCTATGTCTCCCTCCTTGACTTGATCGAGGATGGAATTGAAGCGTCTCTTGATGTGTTTGGTTCTCTTGTGAAACCTGGATTCATTCGCCAAGGCAATTGCTCAAGTATTGTCACAGAAGATTTTCATTGGACCCGATGCACTAGGTATTACACCTAGATCGGATAAGAACTCCTTCATCTAGACTCCTTCATTTGCTGCTTCCGAAGCAGCTATGTACTCCGCTTCACACGTAGATCCCGCCACGACGCTCTGCTTGGAACTGCACCAACTTACAGGTCCACCATTCAATATAAATACATATCCGGTTTGCGACTTAGAGTCATCCGGATCAGCGTCAAAGCTTGCATCGACGTAACCATTTACGACAAGCTCTTTGTCACCTCCATAAACGAGAAACATATCCTTAGTCCTTTTCAGGTATTTTAGGATGTTCTTGACCGCTGTCCAGTGATCCACCCCTGGACTACTTTGGTACCTCCCTGCTAAACTTATAGCAAGGCACACATCAGGTCTGGTACACAGCATTGCATACATGATAGAACCTATGGCTGAGGCATAGGGAATGACTTTCATTTTCTCTCTATCTTCTGCAGTGGTCGGGCATTGAGTCTGACTCAACTTCACACCTTGTAACGCGGGCAATAACCCTTTCTTTGACTGATCCATTTTGAACTTCTCAAAACTTTATCAAGATATGTGCTTTGTGAAAGTCCAATTAAGCGTCTTGATCTATATCTATAGATCTTGATGCCCAATATATAAGCAGCTTCACTGAGGTCTTTCATTGAAAATTTCTTATTCAGGTATCAATTTATGCTATCCAGAAATTATGTATTATTTCCAATCAACAATATGTCATCCACATATAATATAGAAATGCTACAGAGCTCCCACTCACTTTCTTGTAAATACAGGCTTCTCCAAAAGTCTGTATAAAACCATATGCTTTGATCACACTATCAAAGCGTATATTCCAACTCCGAGATGCTTGCACCAGTCCATAAATGGATTGCTGGAGCTTGCATACTTTGTTAGCACCTTTAGGATCAACAAAACCTTCTGGTTGCATCATATACAACTCTTCTTTAAGAAATCCATTAAGGAATGCAGTTTTGACATCCATTTGCCAGATTTCATAATCATAAAATGCGGCAATTGCTAACATAATTCGAACAGACTTAAGCATCGCTACGGGTGAGAAGGTCTCATCGTAGTCAACTCCTTGAACTTATCAAAAACCTTTCGCAACAAGTCGAGCTTTGTAAACAGTAATGTCAGTGTCAGTCTTCTTCTTGAAGATCCATTTATTCTCTATGGCTTGCCGATCATCCGGCAAGTCAACCAAAGTCCACATTTTATTCTCATACATGGATCCCATCTCAGATTTCATGGCCTCAAGCCATTTTGTGGAATCTGGGCTCATCACCGCTTCCTCATAGTTCGTAGGTTCGTCATGGTCTAGTAACATGACTTCCAGAATAGGATTACCGTACCACTCTGGTGCGGACCGTACTCTGGCTGACCTGCGAGGTTTGGTGGTAACTTGATCTGAAGTTTCATGATCATCATCATTAACTTCCTCACTAATTGGTGTAGGAATCACTCGAACTGATTTCTGTGATGAACTACTTTCCAATTCGGGAGAAGGTACAACTACCTCATCAAGTTCTACTTTCCTCCCACTCACTTCTTTCGAGAGAAACTCCTTCTCTAGAAAGGATCCATTCTTAGCAACGAATATCTTGCCTTCGGATGTGTGATAGAAGGTGTACCCAACAGTTTCCTTTGGGTATCCTATGAAGACACATTTCTCCGATTTGGGTTCGATCTTATCAGGTTGAAGCTTTTTCACATAAGCATCGCAGCCCCAAACTTTAAGAAACGACAGCTTAGGTTTCTTGCTAAACCACAGTTCATATGGTATCGTCTCAACGGATTTAGATGGTGCCCTATTTAACGTGAATGCAGTCGTCTCTAAAGCATAACCCCAAAATGATAGCGGTAAATCGGTAAGAGACATCATAGATCGCGCCATATCTAATAAAGTACGGTTACGAGGTTCGGACACATCATTACGCTGTGGTGTTCCACGTGGCGTGAGTTGCGAAACTATTCCACATTGTTTCAAATGAAGGCCAAACTCATAACCCAAATATTCACCTCCACGATCAGATCGTAGAAACTTTATTTTCTTGTTACAATGATTTTCCACTTCACTCTGAAATTCTTTGAACTTTTAAAATGTTTCAGACTTATGTTTCATTAAGTAGATATACCCATATATGCTCAAATCATCTGTGAAGGTCAGAAAATAACGATACCCGCCGCGAGCCTCAACACTCATCGGACCGCATACATCAGTATCTATTGTTTCCAATAAGTCAGTGGCTCGCTCCATTGTTTCGGAGAACGGAGTCTTAGTCATCTTGCCCATGAGGCATGGTTTGCAAGCATCAAGTGATTCCAAAAGCCCATCAGCATGGAGTTTCTTCATGCGCTTTACACCAATATGACCTAAATGGTAGTGCCACAAATAAATTGCACTATCATTATTAACTTTGCATCTTTGACTTCAATATTATGAATATGTGTATCACTACGATCGAGATTCACCAAAAATAGACCACTCATCAAGGGTGCATGACCATAAAAGATATTACTCATATAAATAGAACAACCATTATTCTCTGATTTAAATGAATAACCATCTCGCATTAAACAAGATCCAGATATAATGTTCATGCTCAACGCTCACACCAAATAACAATTACTCGGTTCTAAAACTAATCGCGGCGGTAGATGTAGAGGTAGCATGCCGACGGCGATCACATCAACCTTGGAACCATTTTTGACGCGCATCGTCACCTCGTCCTTAGCCAATCTTCATTTAATCTGTAGCCCCTGTTTTGAGTTGCAAATATGAGCAACAGAACTAGTATCAAATACCCAGGCGCTACTACGAGCATTACTAAGGTATACATCAATAACATTTATATCAAATATACATTTCACTTTGCCATCCTTCTTATCCGCCAAATACTTGGGGCAGTTCCGCTTCCAGTGACCAGTCCCTTTGCATTAGAAGCATCAGTTTTAGGCTTAGGTCCAGACTTGGGCTTCTTCCTGGGAGCAGCAACTTGCTTGCTATTCTTCTTAAAGTTCCCCTTCTTCCCTTTGCCCTTTTTCTTGAAACTAGTGGTCTTGTTAACCATCAACACTTGATGCTCCTTCTTGATTTCTACCTCCGCAGCCTTTAGCATCGCGAAGAGCTCGGAATTTGTCTTTTCCATCCCTTGCATATTATAGTTCATCACGAAGCCTTTATAGCTTGGTGGCAGTGATTGAAGAACTCTGTCAATGACACTATCATCAGGAAGATTAACTCCCAGCTGAGTCAAGTGGTTATGGTACCTAGACATTCTGAGTATGTGTTCACTGACAGAACTATTCTCCTCCATCTTGCAGCTATAGAACTTGTTGGAGACTTCATATCTCTAAACTCGGGCATTTGCTTGAAATATTAACTTCAACTCCTGGAACATCTCATATGCTCCATGACGTTCAAAACGTCTTTGAAGTCCCGATTCTAAGCCATAAAGCATGGCACACTGAACTATCGAGTAGTCATCAGCTTTAGTCTGCCAGACGTTCATAACGTCTGGAGTTGCTCCTACAGCGGTGCTTCCAGGACATAATTCTTCTGTGCAGCAATGAGGATAATCCTCAAGTTACGAACCCAGTCCGTGTAGTTGCTACCATCATCTTTCAACTCAGCTTTCTCTAGGAACGCGTTAAAATTCAAGGGAATGGTAGCACGGGCCATTAATCTACAAAAACATAGATATGCAAAAACTATCATGACTAAGTTCATGATAAATTAAAGTTCAATTAATCATATTACTTAAGAACCCCCACTTAGATAGACATCCCTCTAGTCATCTAAATGATCACATAATCCATATCAACTAAACGATGTCCGATCATCATGTGAGATGGAATAGTTTTCAATGGTGAATATCACTATGTTGATCATATCTACTATATGATTCACGTTCGACCTTTCGGTCTCAGTGTTCCGGGGCCATATCTGCATTGTTGGGGAACGTAGTAATTTCAAAAAAAGTTCCTACGCACACGCAAGATCATGGTGATGCATAGCGGAGAGGGGAGAGTGTTGTCTACGTACCCTCGTAGACCGTAAGCGGAAGCGTTATGAAAACGCGGTTGATGTAGTCGTACGTCTTCACGATCGACCGATCCTAGCACCGAAGGTACGGCACCTCCACGATCTGCACACGTCCGGCTCGGTGACATCCCACGAACTCACGATCCAGCAGTGTCAAGGGAGAGCTTCATCAGCACGACGGCGTGATGACGGTGATGATGAAGCTACCGGCGCGGGGCTTCGCCTAAGCACTACAACGATATGACTGCGATGGATTATGGTGGAGGGGGGCACCACACACGGCTAAGATATCAATGATCAACTTGTGTGTCTATGGGGTGCCCCCTCCCCCGTATATAAAGGAGTGGAGGAGGGTGGAGGGTCGGTGTCAGTGTCAAAATCGGCAGATCTCGGGTAGGGGGTCCCGAACTGTGCGTCTAAGGTCGATGGTAACAAGAGACAGGGGACACAATGTTTACCCAGGTTCGGGCCCTCTCTATGGAGGTAATACCCTACTTCCTGCTTGATTGATCTTGATGAATATGAGTATTACAAGAGTTGATCTACCACGAGACCGTAATGGCTAAACCCTAGAAGTCTAACCTGTATGACTATGGTAATGAGTCTCTCCTTTCCGGACTAAGTCCTCTGGTTTATATAGACACCGGGAGGATCTAGGGTTACACAAGGTCGGTTACAAAGAAAGGAATCTACACATTCGGTCGCCAAGCTTGCCTTCCACGCCAAGGAGAGTCCCATCCGGACACGGGTGCAGTCTTCGGTCTTCGTATCTTCACAGCCCATCAGTTCGGCCCATGGCTAACAGGCCGGACGCTCGAGGACCCCTTAGTCCAGGACTCCCTCAGCAGCCCCTGAACCTGGCTTCAATGACAAGGTATCAGGCGCGTAGGTCCGTCTTCGGCATTGCAAGGCGGGTTCCTCCTTCCGAACTCCAAAATAGTCTTCGGACATATCGTGTCCGGACCTGCAACATACACACCACACACAACCACAGAGAGAATATAATGTTACACGAGTCCAATCCGCTGACAACTTTCTGTAACATGACATCACATCTGTCCGGTCATAATTTTGAACCTTTTTCGTCTGCCGCTCCATGTTTCGAGACGCGGTTGCCATCGGCGTGTCTTGTCAAAGCAGAGATCGTGTCTCCTTATTGCGGGATTCTCATCAATACGGGCGTGGGTAACCCAACCGTACCATTTACACAGTCCTTGGAATAGGCGAGTTTTGAGGCGAGTGGGGAGGCGTTCAATATTCACTGCCTTTATAAGGGGATAAGGATTCCCCCTTCTTCTCCCACGCCTTCTCTCTTCCTCCGCCCTTCCAATCTCGAGCTCCAGTGCCCAAGTCCTCATCTTCCACCTACTCAAGCTAGCCCTCAACCATGTCCGGATCCGGAGGTCAAGGCAAGTGGATGGTCTCCTCTGTCAGGGAGAAGGACATTACTGAGCTTTGGGCGGCCGGGTACTTGGCGAAGGAAATCGCCCACCGTCTTCCAGCCCAGGGGCAAATCGTCCCCACGCCGGAGTCCAACGAGAGGGTGTTATTCATCCCTCATTTCCTTCACGGTCTAGGGTTTCCACTCCACCCTTTCGTCCGCGAGCTGATGTACTATTACGGGATAGATTTCCATGATCTATCCCCGAACTCTTTCCTCAACATCTCGGCGTTCATCATCGTGTGTGAGGCCTTCCTCCGCAACCAACCTCACTTCGGGCCGTGGCTCAAAGTCTTCAACGTGAAGCCGAAGGTGGTGGATGGCTAGCACGAGGAGTGCGGAGGAGCCATGGTGAGTAAGCTGTCCAATGTCTCCTGGCCGAAAGGCACTTTCGTGGAGACTTTCAAGGAATGGCAGAAACAATGGTTCTACATTACAGAACCCCGCGGCACCAACTGGGGCGCAGCTGCCGAATTCAACCCCGGTGCTCCAATGCGGCTCACACCTCCTGGGTCGAGAAGAGCCCGAACTGGTGTTCGCCAGACAAGCTGCTAGCGCTGCAGACGCACGTTCAAAGTATGGTGGACAAGGATGTCAAACTTGTCGATATAATCCAGGTGATGTTAGTTCACCGGATTCTCCCGTGCCAAAGCCGAAGCCTCCCGTTATGGAAGTTCAATCCGAAGAAGCACCATACCCTGAAGAGGCTCTTCGAGACCACTCATAAAGATGCCTGGAAATTGCTCTTCAAGGGCAACGAGATACCGCCAGCCACAGATTCGGATCATGGGCACGACATTAACCACCCCGCCAGCGAGGTGAGTTTCCGACGCGTCCTTTACTTGTTTGCTTCAAGGAGGATATCTGAACCTTTACTGTCATTGCTTCTTCAGGAGTGGATGGAGAGGGCGAAGCGGATCCAGTGTTCGGCTCCGCTACCCGAAGAACCAGTCATTCCGCGTTTACCGAAGATGCTGGTGTCGGCGCCCTATACAGCGCCGACAAAGAAGGCTAAGGGGAAGGCCAAGGGGGTCCGGAGTGGCCCCCGTTGCAAGGGCGCTTCGGACGCGACGTCCGAAGACAAGACCCGCTCCTCCGCCGCCGAAGATGACGACGATGAGAAGGAGGAGGAAGAGGAGGAGGACAACCCTCCACCTGATGAGGGAAGGAAGAAGAGAGCGGCCTCCACGAATCTGGAGGCGGGGACGTCCAAGAAAGGGAAGGGCTCCTTCGCAGATAACTCCGCGTGGGACGTCGGCAGTAGTCCGGAGCAACACCCCCGCACCAAGCCTCCAGCTGCATCGTAAGTGCTATGACTCCCACATACCCATATGCCCAGCCTCTCCTCTTCAATGTATTGACATGGTTAATTATGCTATTGCAGTCCGGCCCACGACAGCTCCCAGCGATCCTCATCAAGAGGTTCGTTGGACTCAAAGGAGATGGCCAGCGAGACACCGCCGACCGCATACTCTCCCAAGACCAAAGGAGACGACGAGGTGCTCTCCCGACGAACCTTCCCAGGCCGGGGGAAGGCTCAAGAGGCGCCCGAAGGCGAAACCCCCATCGCCGAACACCAGGGGGAACCAATCCCCTGGAGACTGGGGAGGAGGGTCGTACTCAGTTCGGCCCTCAACCGGACCTGATTCCGGAGACCAATACGGTTCCGGAATCCGGCACACAACCTCCTTCGAAAGAAGGGGGTATGCCTATTCCACCGGTGACCCCTGTCCAACCAGGGGCACCAGATAATCTGCTGGAAGCGCTGCGAGGCGCTTCCATTGTGGATGAGCACCATGTTCTTATGGGCACGGTGATTGAAAGGGTTCAGTCCGCCAAGAGCGGACTAACCGAAGCCTGCAGCAGCCTGCTGACAGGTTTTGAGGTAATCGACGAAAAAAGACAAAATCCCAATATAGAAAGTAGCCCCTGAGACACTGTCCGGTGTTTCGGAAAGAAAACCGGACAGAGGATCAAACCTTTATTGTAGGACGCTAACTAAATTTGTCGGGAATGAATATGCAGGTGTTGCTGCTGGCCGCGGCCTCACATGTTGCCGAAGTCTCCAACCTAAAGCGGAGGCTGGAGCAGGCCGGGGAGGAGCTTGGCCAGGTGAAAAGGCAGCTCCAGGATAATCAAGGTATGTAATAACCCGGGAAATACTCGAAAAGAGTAAGATGATATATATTGACCGAAGTGTCATGATATGTATAGGAGCAACGACCGAGGTCGAGGCCCTGAAGAAGGCCCTGGCCGAAGCCGAGGGGAAGGCTGTCAAGGAGCAGGCCGCCCGTAAGAAGCTCAAGGCCCGGGTCAACGAGGTTCAACAAGAGCTCCAGGACGCGGTGAGGAAGTGCGAGACCTTGGAGCGCGACGCATCGGTTCGAGAGACCGAACTCGCCAAGGCTTGTCAGAGTGCGGAGACGGCCCGGAATGAGGCCCAGGGAGCCCTCCAAGAGATCCAGGAGGCCAGGAAGATTGCGGCGGGTAAGGCATTTAGTATGCAAAGCAAGTATATGAGAAAGAAGTATCTCTTACTAACCCGGATTCGGAGTTCTCCAGGAGCCTACACAGATCTACCGCGCAGTGTGTCCGACGCCGCGGAGTTCTTTCGAGCCGAGGAAGGGAGCTCCATGGAGAAATTGTTCTGGTCGCAGTATCTTGCGCCAGAGCATCCCGTGCCCTTCACCAATCAGCTAAAACAGCTGGTGGAGCTGCATAGGGTGGCCAAACTAGCCATGAAGGATTTGATAATCCGGCTATGGCCAGCCGAAGCTATGCCCGGCAGCTACTTCGGACTCGTGAAGCGGCTGGTGAACGCTTGTCCTCGGCTGGACGTCGTCAAGCGATCGGCCTGTATTGAAGGCGCGCGCATGGCCTTCGCCCATTGCAAGATGTGGTGGGCGAAGATGAACGCCGTCGAGCTGGCCAAGGGGCCGCCAGAGGCCAAGGAGCACCGCACACCCGAGCGCTATTTTGCGGATGTCCTGGAGGAGTCTCGCATTATGGCAGCGTGGTGTGGGCAGGACATTATTTTTGAATGAATACATCCGTGTTGCCTTTGCCTTGTATTATGAAAGAAAGTCGGTTTGTAATATAATGCTTGTTATGCTTTAATTTTCTCCTCCTGTGCGGCCGTGTTGTATGGAATCTGAGGGTTGGCCAGTCGTCGGCTTCTGCCCCCACGTAGGTAGTACGGAGGTGTTCGGGATGGAATCTAAACAATCTTGATCCAATTATATGGTCCTTGAAGGAGTTGTTTAGCGCAACGAACCAGGCAATCAGACTATGCGGCTTAAACGCCCTCACTTAGCCATAGGAGTTTTACAATAAAACATAGGCGCAACCCCTAGTATCAGAACCAGAGTGCTATGAGCATCTGATCAGGAAGTACCGATCCTTCGCGTAATGCAGGAGAAATCTCCGACGATTTGCAACCTCCGAACAACTGACCGGCTCTCGCTGTATCATGACAGTCAGTTTTCGGCTTTCTCTACTGAGGTGCTCCTTTGGATAAACCAGGGCACAATCGTAGTAGTTCTCCCTTTACTACCTTAGCCGATATAGCGGAACGTAAGGTAGCAAGCATAGGAGCCGGGCAACCCAACTATTGACCAAAGACATGATTCGGAGCCAATGCATATAATGCTAAATTCGGGGTGCCGAACTATACTATAGAAAGTGTTTGGACTTTGTTGCCATATTGTGGGGCGCTGGGGAGCCCCTGGCAAATATGAAACGTACCAAAGTGTACAGGTGCTAGAAGAGAAGTTATCAATGGGAAAAGGAAAACAGAAAGAGAGCAGAGGTAATATCTGGGGCCCTTAAACTTGGGCCACGAACTGCTTCCATTATAATTGGGTTAATGCGTCAAAGCGCATTAATACAAATAGTGCGATAAGCAACTGACTATTTAACATGCCATGACCAAAGGCGAGCTGTGTGTGGGTCCTGACAACAGGTAGAGTGGTCGTTGAATTGACCTCTAGAGCTTCCCCTATACGTCTGTGCTTCTTGCCATCCTGGTATTTTTATCCTTTGACAGGACCGGTAGTCGGGCCGTCAAAGAAAGCCTATGTAAAAGAAACCTGGAAAAGGAAAAAGGAAATAGTGAAAGTATATGTGTGTCCGGGATCGGTCGAGCCGAACTGTGGATCACAAGCTAGTTGTGCCTCCGTCGATGCCCATGGGATTTCTAGTGCGTAATTATGCACGCGTGGTACGAATTCCACTACCTGATCGGGGCTGGGACGGAGGCCAAATGGCTAATCGAGCTCTTGATGAGCCGAGCTGTCCTGTTGCAGCGTAGTCCAGACCCTCTTTACGATGTCCAGGGGCTCGACAGATTATGATTCTGCTTGAAAAGGCCGCTCTGTACTTCTGCTGCTAGGGCGGCGGTGTGCTCCTCTGTACGGAGGGAGCGTTCCGTGTTTCCGTTGACTGTTATGACGCCGCGTGGACCGGGCATCTTGAGCTTAAGATAAGCATAGTGCGGCACCGCGTTGAACCGAGCAAATGCAGTCCGTCCAAGCAGTGCGTGATAACCACTGCGGAATGGGATGATGTCGAAGATTAACTCTTCGCTTCGGAAGTTGTCGGGGGATCCGAAGACAACCTCCCGTGTGATTGAGCCCGTACAGCGGGCCTCTACACCTGGTATGACTCTTTTGAAGGTAGTCTTCGTTGGCTTGATCCTTGATGGGTTAATGCCCATTTTGCGCACTTTGTCTTGATAGAGCAGATTGAGGCTGCTACCACCGTCCATGAGGACTCGCGTTAGGTGGAATCCATCAATGATTGGGTCCAGGACTAGTGCGGCTGATCCGCCATGCCGGATACTGGTCGGATGATCCCGACGATCAAAAGTGATCGGGCAGGATGACCATGGGTTGAATTTTGGGGCGACTGGCTCTATCACATAAACGTCCCTTAGTGCACGCTTGCGCTCCCTTTTGGGGATGTGTGTAGCATATATCATGTTCACTGAGGGAGTCCTGGATTAGGGGGTCCTCGGACAGCCGGACTATATACTTTGGCCGGACTGTTGGACTATGAAGATACAAGATTGAAGACTTTGTCCCGTGTCCGGGTGGGACTCTCCTTGGCGTGGAAGGCAAGCTTGGCAATTCGGATCTGTAGATCTCCTCCCTTGTAACCGACACTGTGTAACCCTAGCCCCCTCCGGTGTCTATATAAACCGGAGGGTTTAGTCCGTAGGACAACAACAATCATAATCATAGGCTAGCTTCTAGGGTTTAGCCTCTACGATCTCGTGGTAGATCAACTCTTGTAATACTCATATCATCAAGATCAATCAAGCAGGAAGTAGGGTATTACCTCCATCGAGAGGGCCCGAACCTGAGTAAACATTGTGTCCCCCGCCTCCTATTACCATCCGCCTTAGACGCACAGTTCGGGACCCCCTACCCGAGATTCGCCGGTTTTGACACCGACATTGGTGCTTTCATTGAGAGTTCCACTGTGCCGTCACCATAAGGCTTGATGGCTCCTTCGATCATCGGCAACGATGCGATCCAGGGTAAGGTTTTTCCCCCGGGACAGATCTTCGTATT
This sequence comes from Triticum aestivum, assembly GCF_018294505.1. Classification (NCBI taxonomy): domain Eukaryota; kingdom Viridiplantae; phylum Streptophyta; class Magnoliopsida; order Poales; family Poaceae; genus Triticum; species Triticum aestivum. Next base: position 296,490,260 of record NC_057802.1, on the reverse strand, counting down.
CGGCGGCTTCGCACTGCGGGCCAACTCGCTTGGCCATCTAGAGCAGATCGAGAGCTACGCCCCTAGCCGTCAGGTCAGGTTTGGAAACTTAAACTATACTGCTGACATCTGCGGAGACTTGATCTTCGACGGATTCGAGCCCGTGTCAGGTGTGCCGCACAGTCACGACGAGCATGACTTAGCTCTGCCGCCGGACAGTGTTCGGGAGATCACCCCTGTGGCAACTCCGGCCCTCGATCCGGAGCAGATCGCGCCGTCCGAGGACGGGTGGATGGACCCCGTCACAGAGGCCGCACACTCAGCGCCGATAGAGCAGAATACTGACTTCACCTCTTATGAGACCTGTGTTGCCGGACCCTTGGATTCGTCCCCGACCACGGGCTCCAAACTGCCTGCGTCCGTGCCTATCGAATCTGATTGGGCACCGATCATGGAGTTTACCTCCGTGGATATTTTCCAGCACTCGCCCTTGGGCGACATGCTAGATTCTTTAAAGTCTCTCTCCTTGTCAGGAGACCCGCGACCGAACTATGTCCGGCTCGAGTAGGAAGCGGACGATGAAGAAATTCGTTGCCCACCCACCACCCACTTAATAGCCACTGTCGACGATTTAACCGACATGCTTGATTTCAACTCCGAAGACATCGACGGTATGGACGACAATGCAGGAGAGGAACAGGAACCACCGCGCACAGGGCGCTAGACAGCCACTTCATCACACGATATATACATGGTGGATACACCCACAGAAAACAATGACGAGGAACGGAAGGATGCAGCGAAGGATAGTTCCCTCGAGAAGCAACCAAAGCGACGGCGTAGGCGCCGCTCCAAACCCCGCCTCGGCAAAAACATCGATAACAGCGCAAGAAAGAATAATACCCCGGTCGACTCCAAAGGAAACGACGACCACATGGACCCAGTGACAGAGCAGGATGAACCAGCGGATGGAGAACATAGTACGGAGCCGCTGTCCGATCACGGCGACGCCGAGGGTAAAGCTAATCAACCTGTCTCCGGAGAGGAGAACAGTCCGGACGACAATGCACACATCATCCCAGAAAGGCACTTGGAGCAAGAGAACCTCCATAGAAGGCTTATTGCCACCGCAAGGAGTCTAAAGAAGCAGAAGCAAAGGCTTAATGCCGCGCAAAATACACTCAACAGTAGATGGAACAAAGTGCTCGACATTGAAGAAAATTACGGCGGCAGTCGCCACACAAAGAGCTATCCAAAGCGCAAGTTGCTGCCTGAATTCGATGACGAGGCTTTAGAGCCTATATAGCCAAAAATAAAACGGCCGATCAGCCGGATCGACCACCTCGTGGCCGCGATAGCACGGCTAACGATGTCGCACATAAGTCAGCACACGATCTACGTGAGGACTTGCACCAAAAAGCCGGTATGACCAGGTCCATCTATGGATCTAGGAAGCGCGCTCCAGCACAGAATAAAAACTGAACACTACAATCATCAGAATGCCATGACACATCCAAATACAGGGGTGCCGCGCACCCCCTATGCTTCACCGATGAGGTGCTGGATCACGAATTTCCAGAGGGATTCAAACCCGTGAACATAGAGGCATACGACGGAACGCAATACCCTGGGGTCTGGATTGAGGACTTTATCCTTCATATCCACATGGCTTGCGAAGATGATCTCCACGCCATCAAATACTTGCCCCTCTAGTTGAAAGGACCAGCTCGGCACTGGCTGAAGAGCCTCCCCGAAAACTCAATTGGAAGTTGGGAAGAGCTAGAGGATGCTTTTAGGGCTAATTTTCAAGGGACCTATGTCCAACCTCCGGATGCAGACGATTTAAGTCATATAATTCAACAGCCCAGAGAGTCAGCCCGAAAGCTTTGGAACAGATTCCTCACTAAGAAGAATCAAATTGTCAACTGCCCAGACGCCGAAGCCTTAGCGGCTTTCAAACACAGTGTCCGGGACGAATGGCTCGCCAGACACCTCGGCCAGGAAAAACCGAGGACAATGGCAGCCCTAACAAGCCTTATGACCCGCTTTTGCACGGGCAAAGATAGTTGGCTGGCCCGTAGCGGCACCAGCGACCCAGGCACATCCGAAGTCAGGGATGGTAATGGAAAACCACGATGCAACAAAAGCAAGCGTCGAAACAATGGAGACAGCCCAGACAACACGGCGGTAAACGCCGGATTTAGGGGCTCTCGACCCAGTCAACGAAAAAATCCATTCAAAGGCAGCAGAGATGGACCGTCCAGCCTAAACAAGATTCTAGACAAATTATGTCAGATTCATGGCACCTCCGACAAACCTGCAAATCACACCAACAGAGAATGCCGGGTCTTTAAGCAGGCCGGCAAGCTAAACAAGGGGAGGGAGACACCAAGTGAAGACGAGGATGAGCCTCGCCAGCAAAACACTGGGGGACAGAAAAAATTCCCACCAGAGGATTCAGGTAACGAAGAGGAGGAGCAAACGCGCACTCCGGGACATATGCGCCATGGAGCCCGTCACGCCCAAGTTCAACCCTTGGTCGGCCTACCCGATCACTTTTGATCGCAGGGATCACCCGACTAGTATCCGGCATGGAGGATCGACTGCCTTGGTACTAGACCCAATAATTGACGGATACCATCTCACCCGAGTCCTTATGGACGGTGGCAGTAGTCTTAATATGATATATCAGGACACAGTCCGCAAAATGGGGATAGACCCGACAAGAATCAGCCAAAGCAATACTACCTTTAAAGGAGTAATACCAGGCCCAGAGGCCCGCTGCACGGGCTCTCTAGTACTAGAGGTTGTATTCGGTTCTCCCGACAACTTCCGAAGTGAAAAGTTAACCTTCAACATCGCTCCATTCCGAAGCGGCTATCAAGCAGTACTCGGAAGAACGGCCTTCACTCGTTTTAATGCAGTACTGCATTACGCTTATCTTAAGCTTAGAATGCCCGGTCCACGTGGCATCATCATAGTTAGCGGAAACACAGAGCGTTCCTTACGTGCGGAAGAATGTGTGGCGGCTTTAGCAGCCGAACACTGAACGGCCTCTCCAACCAGAATAAATGATCGGTCGTCAAGACCGCGGACACGGCTAGACGAGTCCGGCGCACCACTGGCTGTAAACAGCTCAGATAAACCTGAGATTGGATCGATGGATATACCCCCATAGGTGGCGCTAGGGGCTTCCCACATGTAAAAAGAACTCCAGTTCGGCTTGACCTTATTTAGATTGAATCTTAATGGTTTATTAAGAATAACCAATTTTTCGCACGAAGACTTTCACCTGAGTTTTTCTCTTTTACAGATGATAATCGTGCTACACCCTTCCAGGATACGGCACAACGGAGACACAGGCGCAGACGTGCAGCAGGGCCCCGCTCAAAGGTTTCTTTTAGATTAAGACCCTGTGTAAACCTTTCTTACTGTCTCTTGTTGCTTCACACCCTCCGGATACCCAACATAACCGAGAGGGATGCTGGCGTTATTGGCATTTCGCCACGTCAGACTAATGCACGTACCTGGACATTCAGGGTTCATTATCAAGGGTGTTACTCAGCCCGGTATATGTTGTAAAGTCCGAATACCTTAGGGAGTGTTCGGCGTCGCGAGTTTGGCCTTATATGCATCAGCTTCGAATCATGTCTTTGGTCAATAGTTGGGTTTGCCCGGCTCCCGTGTTTTGCTACCTTACGTTCCGCTCTATCGGCTAAGGTGGCACCGGGAGAACTACTGCGATTGTGCCCTGGTTCATCTGGATGAGCACCTCAGTAGAGAAAGCCGAAAACTAATTGTCATGATAAAGCGCGAGACTGGTCAACCACTCGATGACTCAGCGGAATCTTCGCGATTCCTCCGCATTAACGAAGGGCCGGTTTCCCGGCAATGTATGTACGCGCCCCGTATTCGGATGAGCGCGGAAGTACCAGGGGCTATATAGTAGCCCCACCGTCAAACTCCTATGGCTAAGTGAAAGTGTTAAAGCTATATAGTCCGATTGCCTTGTTCGCCGCGCCATCACCTCCTTAATGGACCAAGACGTTGGATCAAGTGTGAATACGCGCTTTTTCGAACACCCCCGCATTATATGCGTGGGGGCTGAAGCTGACGACTGCAAACTTTCAGGTTATATACATACATAAACGGCCGCACAGGAGGCATCATAATACTTTCAGGCAAAAGTATAAACACAGCCTTTATAATCCAAATAGCATTGTTTTTACAATCGGGATACATGTCACTCGAACCTGATACTCTTCGAGCACTGAGCCTCTATTAAACGAGCACCTTCTAGGACTTCTTCAAAATAGTGCTCGGCCGAGACCTGGCCTACGACCGGATCCTGGGTTGCAATAGCGGTGGCCTCCATCTCTGCCCAGTATGTCTTAACACGGGCAAGAGCCATCCGCGCACCCTCTATGCACGCCTACCTCTTTACAGCGTCGATATGCGGCACAGCACCAAGGAATCGTTGCACTAAACCAAAATAACTATTCGGCCTTGGTCCTTCCGGCCAAAGATGATCCACGACAGACCTCATGGCAAGTCCGGACAATCTATGGAGTTCAGCCCACTCGGCCATTTGTTCATTTAACAGCAGCGGACGCGTTGGAGCACTGAACTGCGACCAGAACAACTTTTCCACTTTGTGATCTTTTTGATCTTTGAAAAACTCAGTCGCATCAGCAGCACTCGTTGCCAAGTCCAAGTACGCGTCTGCAGCACTCCATAATTGATCCAGAGGGGCATACTTCGGATCTCCAAACTTTGTCCGCAACAAGAAGGGCTTCCCAGCCGTGATATCTCCGGCTTGACGAAGCTCCTCCTTCGCCGCTCTAATTTTAGAGCGGGTTTCCTTGGCTGCTACCATGGCTTTCTTCAGGTCCGCCGCTTTCGCTTGGCTTTCCTTTTCAAGAAGCTCATACCGGTCGGCGGCATCCTTCAGCTCAACAGCCATCTTGTCTATTTTATCTTCGCTCTAGCGATGAGCAGCTTGTTCGGCTCTTAACTCTTCGGCCGCCTTTAGGGCGGCCGCATCGCTTCTCCTGGCTTGTTCCTTGGCTCGGGCAAGCTCCGCCCGAAGGGTCTCCACGGCGGCAGCTCCATCTGCAGTCACAGCATATTACAAATACTAGCATCATGCTCCTCTTAATATCTGTTGACCACCGGAGAATACATACCCTGTGCCTCGTCAAGCCGCTTGTTTACTAGCACGATGTCGGCATCTGCTGCATCAAGTTGCCACCTCAGTTCGGCAAACTCACCAGTCCGGCCAGCCACCGGACCCTCAGCCGCCTGCACATGAAAGCAGCATGATCATTACCTCGGACTATGATCCTGTATTTGCCGCCTTTGGACAGCAACCAGAGTCTCAGGGGCTACTATCTGCATAGGGCACACCTAGCGTGTGCGGTACCGTCAATATATATATATATTACTTTGCATACCTCAAAGCCTCTCAGCAGGCTCATAAAAGCTTCATGCAACCCACTTTTGGTGGATGAAATCCTCTCAACCACCGTACCCATTAAAGTACGATGCGCCTCTGAGATAGCCGCTTGTTCCAGAAGACCCATCAGTGCGTCCGGTCGTGCACCGGACAGTCCCGGACTCTTTCTGTTGCTCTCCTTAGGAGCCGAATACTCCGGACTTCGGGTGGCCGAAGGGTTACCTTCCGGCCTTGGCGGATCAGGAGAAATCCTCCGTGACGACACCTCAGGGTCGTCTGCCTCATGAGGCGGGGAGACAGGGGGAGGCGTTTCGCTCTCCATCATCTCCGGAAGAAGATCCCCCGAAGACGAACTCTGTCGAGAAGGGCTACGATCCGAACTGCAAGACATACGTCTCGGCTATTGTCCTCGAAGATGAAGTAGGATATATTTACCAAAAGTACTCTTGTTCACTTACAGCTTGGTGGAGGGCTGATCCCCTTGCGGGCACTGTGCGGTAAAGAATGCCCTCCGGGGCAGGGCCCCCTGGCGAAGGTTTCTTCCCTCATTTGGAAACCCTTGTTTCCAAGTCTTCAGAGGCGGTCCTTTTCCTTCCTTGGGGAGAGGGAATTTCAGATTCTTCTCCCCGATTATCCTCCTTCGCGGAGACACTAATTCCCCCAGTTTGGATGAGTAATGCGTGAGGCCCGCTTTTGGCTTCTTTATTCCTCCCTTTATCTTCCCCTGATGGCGCTTGATAAGGTGCGAGCTCAAGCATCCTGGCTAGTACAGGATCTAGTGAGCCTTCGGGAAGGGGGGCCGAACACCTGATCATCTTCGCCTTTTTTATCCAGTCCTGGTCAAAGAGCGACTTTTCAGAATGATGTTGTGATAAATAAAAAGACAGCGTGTTCGGCCGCAGAATTACTTACATGGGTATCTGGACGATTGTAGTTTAGATCCGCATCCTCGGTGGTGTCCGGACACTTTATTCATGATCCGAAGAACAATTCATACATCCCTTCGAGCGTCACGCCGAAGAATTGCTGAATAGTTCGCGGTCCTTCCGGGTTGAACTCCCACATACGGAGAGGTCGACGTTGGCATGGCAGGACCCGACGAACTAGCATGACTTGCATTACCTTGACAAGGCTAACATCTCTCTTGAGGAGATCTCGGATGCGACTCTGCAATGTCGGCACGTCATTAACTGGCCCCCAGTCCAGCCCCTTGTTGACCCATGATGCCAGTTGTGGCGGGGGGCCCGAACGGAAGGCGGGGGCAGCTGCCCACTTAGTACTTCGGGGAGCCGTGATGTAAAACCACTCCCGCTGCCATAAGTTGGACATCTCCGGGAAGGAACCCTTTGGCCATGGAGCATCGGCGCCTTTGCTTATTGTGGCACCTCCGCATTCTGCGTGTCGCCCATCGATCATCTTCGGCTTCACATTGAAGGTCTTGAGCCATAAGTCGAAGTGTGGGGTGATGTAGAGGAAGGCCTCACACACGACGATGAACGACGAGATGTGAAGGATGGAATCCGGAGCCAGATCATGGAAATCGAGCCCATAATAGAACATAAGCCCTCTAACAAAAGGATCAAGGCTAAAGCCTAGCCCTCGGAGGAAGTGGGAAACGAATATGACACTCTCGTTGGGTTCGGGACTGGGGATGACCTTCCCTTGAGCAGGCAGCCTGTGCGAGATTTCGGCGGTCAGATACCTGGCTTCTCTTAGCTTCTTGATGTCCTCCTCTGTGACAGAGGAGGCCATCCACCGGCCTTGAAGGTTGGATCCGAGCATGATTGAAGGTCCGAAGCGCTTAGCCTGAGCCTTGGGTGTTGGAATTCGAGGTGGGGGGAAGGGAAGGATCAAACGCGAGAGGAAAAGGACAGGCCTTGGCCCCTTTATAAAGGGGGGTGAATATCAAGCGTCCTCCGCGTGGCCGTTTGGAACTTGCCTAAAATCGAGGAGTCATACCAGCATGCACGATTGGGTTACCCACACCCGTATTGATGAGAATCCCGTGATAAGGGGAACACGATCTCTGCTTCGACAAGACGTGCCAATAAAACCGCCTCACAACACGTGCAGCGGTAGGCTGGGAAAAACGGTTCGTAATGACCGGACCATGGCAGGACGTCATGTTATGAACAGTTGTTAGCAGATTAGATTCGTGGAAATATTATACTCTCTACGGTGGTATGTGGAATTTGTTTTGCAGAGCCGGACACGATCCTTGTGTTCAAAATCTTCTATGGAGTATTCGGAGGAGGAACCCGCCTTGCAATGCCGAAGACAATCTGCGCGACGGACTCATCGTCATTGAAGCCTGGTTCAGGGGCTACTGAGGGAGTCCTGGATTAGGGGGTCCTCGCACAGCCGGACTATATACTTTGGCCGGACTGTTGGACTATGAAGATACAAGATTGAAGACTTCGTCCCGTGTCCGGGTGGGACTCTCCTTGGCGTGGAAGGCAAGCTTGGCAATTCGGATCTGTAGATCTCCTCCCTTGTAACCGACTCTGTGTAACCCTATCCCCCTCCGGTGTCTATATAAACCGGAGGGTTTAGTCCGTAGGACAACAACAATCATAATCATAGGCTAGCTTCTAGGGTTTAGCCTCTACGATCTCGTGGTAGATCAACTCTTGTAATACTCATATCATCAAGATCAATCAAGCAGGAAGTAGGGTATTACCTCCATCGAGAGGGCCCGAACCTGGGTAAGCATTGTGTCCCCCACCTCCTGTTACCATCCGCCTTAGACGCACAGTTCGGGACCCCCTACCCGAGATCCGCCGGTTTTGACACTGACATTCACCGTTTTGACTTGAGGGGGGGACTTCTTCTGCCCCCTGAGTTCGGTTGCCGGGGCTCTTCGTCATCGTCCTCACTTTGTGATCCCTTTTCCTTGTTCTCGGTGTTTAACTTGCTGGCTTGTTTGAAGACCCAACAATCCCTGTTGGTATGGTTGGCTGGTTTGTCTGGGGTGCCATGTATCTGGCACGGACGATCGAGTATGTGGTCCAGGCTGGATGGTCCCTGACTGTTCCTTTTATACGGCTTTTTCTGCTGACCGGACTTGGAGCCGCTGAATCCGGCGTTAACTATAGTGTCATCGGTATTATCACCATTGCTTCGGCGCTTGTGTCTGTTATGTCGGAGCTTGCCATTGCTGTTTTTGACCTCGGAGGGCCCCGCCTCACTAGTTGTGTTTTTGCTACGAGCCAGCCAACTATCCTCACCCGCGCAAAAGCGGGTCATGAGTGCCGTGAGGGCTGCCATAGATTTGAGCTTTTCTTGGCCGAGATGGCGGGCGAGCCATTCGTCACGGATGCTATGTTTAAAGGCCGCTAGGGCTTCGGCATCCGGACAGTTAACGATCTGGTTCTTTTTAGTTAGGAATCTAGTCCAGAATTTCCTGGCTGACTCTCCAGGCTGTTGGACTATGTGACTTAAGTCATCGGCGTCTGGTGGCCGGACGTATGTTCCTTGGAAGTTGTCAAGAAAAGCTTCTTCCAAGTCCTCCCAGCTGCCGATGGAATATTCAGGCAGGCTGTTTAACCAGTGCCGAGCTGGCCCTTTGAGCTTTAGTGGGAGGTATTTGATAGCATGGAGGTCATCTCCGCGGGCCATGTGAATATGGAGGATAAAATCCTCGATCCATACCACGGGATCGGTTGTTCCGTCGTATGTTTCAATATTGACGGGTTTGAACCCTTCGGGGAATTCATGGTCCATTACTTCATCAGTGAAGCAAAGAGGGTGTGCGGCGCCTCTATATATGGCCGCATTGCTCCGTTGCTCCGATGGAGTTCGTCTGCGGTTATCGGCTCGGGTGTGACTAGGTTTGTCACGCCCGAATAGGTAGCCATCATCACGTGTCGAGGGACGTCCTCGCGATCCATAAATCGATCGGGTATGTCCTGCTCTACTATCCAGGGTCTGCCACAGGTTGTATGTATGACCCCGAGCTGTTTCGTCTCTGTTTTTTCGTGGCGGTGGGGCGGGCAGCTGTTCGGCCTGAGTTGCCGCTCTATCCCGACCGCGAGGTGGTCAGTCCACCGCACTGTCCCGACCGCGTAGTGTTCGGTCGGCCGCATTACACGTGGGAAGTATGGGCTCCGGCGCCTCTTCATCGAACTGAGGTAGCAACCTTCACTTCGGGTAACTCTTGGCTAGGCGTCCGAGGCCGTGTTCTTCGGCTGCCAGGACATCAGTCCATCTGTTGACGAGCAGATCTTGGTCAGCTTGAAGCTGTTGCTGCTTCTTTTTCAGGCTCCTTGCGGTGGCTGGCTATTAGCTGGCGCTTGAAGCGCTCCTGCTCGAGAGGTTCCTCAGGCACGATGAAATCTTCGTTGCCGAGGCTTTCCTCATCCTCGGAGAGCGGACGGTAACTACCGTCCTCCAAGTCGTTGGGCCTGGCCTGTTCGTCGGGGCTAGCTTGCCCGTTTTCTTGCTCCTCCTGCTCGGATGTTACCTCAGCAAGGTCTTCATTGTTTTCGGCATCGTCCAGAGTATTATTTTCACCAGTGCCAGCATTGCTGTCTTTGGAACGACATGACTTAGAGCGGCGCCGAGGACACCGACGTTTTTGCTGTGTCTCAGGAGGTTTATTCTCGACTGGATTTTCTTTGTCATCGTCGTTGGTTGTTTTGGGTGTATCCACCATGTACACGTCGTATGAAGAAGTGGCCGTCCAGCATCCAGTATATGGCGGATTTTGGCCTTGCTCCTCATTGGCATCGTCGTCCATACCGTCGATGTCTTCGGAGTCGTAATCAAGCATGTCGGTTAAATCCACGACTGTGGCTATGAAGTGGGTGGCGGGTGGGAAGCAAGATTCTCCTTCATCAGCCCCTAGTTCGAACCGAACATAGTTCGGCTGTGAGTCCCCCGCCAAGGACAAGCTCTTTAATGAGTTTAACATGTCGCCCAAGGGCGAGTGCTGGAAGATGTCTACGGCGCTGAACTCGAAGATCGATAAACGATCAAGTTCGGCATCTGCGGGCTCACATGGTTCGGAACTTACTCCCAGAGACGAGTCCGGAGTTCTGGTGACACAAATATTGTGTGAGGTTAAGTCCATGTGTGGCTCCAACGCCGGGGAATCTGTGGCCTCCGTGGTGGGGTTGAGCCTCCACGCCTTGGATGCTGCAGTGTGCTCTGGATCTAAGGCCAGAGTGGTCCCGGGAGCTATCTCTGGGATGCGGTCTGACGACAGATTTAGGTCATGTTCATCAAGGTGACCAGGAGCGGTCGCCGCGGTCTCGAATCCGGCGAAGATCAAATCTTCACGGATGTCCGCAACGTAATTCAAGCTCCCAAATCTGACCTGATGGCCAGGGGCGTAGCTATCGATCTGCTCTAGGTGGCCAAACGAGTTGGCCCGCAGCACGAAGCCGCCGAACACGAAGATCTGTCCGGGGAGGAAGGTTTCTCCTTGGACAGCGTCATTGTTGACGATTGGAGGGGCCATCGAACCTTTTTGGGATGGCACAGTGGAACTCTCAATGAAAGCACCAATGTCGGTGTCAAAACCGGCGGATCTCGGGTAGGGGGTCCCGAACTGTGCGTCTAAGGTCGATGGTAACAGGAGACAGGGGACACAATGTTTACCCAGGTTCGGCCCTCTCCATGGAGGTAATACCCTACTTCCTACTTGATTGATCTTGATGAATATGAGTATTACAAGAGTTGATCTACCACGAGATCGTAATGGCTAAACCCTAGAAGTCTAACCTGTATGACTATGGTAATGAGTCTCTCCTTTCCGGACTAAGTCCTCCAGTTTATATAGACACCTGGAGGATCTAGGGTTACATAAGGTCGGTTACAAAGAAAGGAATCTACACATTCGGTCGCCAAGCTTGCCTTCCACGCCAAGGAGAGTCCCATCCGGACACGGGTGCAGTCTTCGGTCTTCGTATCTTCACAGCCCATCAGTACGGCCCATGGCTAACGGGCCGGACGCCTGAGGACCCCTTAGTCCAGGACTCCCTCAGCCGGCCCTCCTATGGCACGCCCTGGAGGAGTCCTACTCCCACCGGGAGTAGGATTCCCCCCTTCCAAGAGTAGGAGTAGGAGGGAAGGAAGGAAGAGAGAGGGGGAAGGAAAAAGGGGGCCGCCGCCCCCCTTCCTTGTCCAATTCATACTAGAGGGGGAGGGGGCGCGTGGCCTGCCCTGGCCGCCCCTCCACTTCTCCACTAAGACCCAATAGGCCCATTACACTCCCCGGGGGGTTCCGGTAACCCCTCGGTACTCCGGTATTTGTCTGAACTTGCCCGGAACACTTCCAAAGTCCAAACATAGTCATCCAATATATCGATCTTTATGTCTCGACCATTTCGAGACTCCTCGTCATGTCCGTGATCATATCCGGGACTCTAAACTACCTTCGGTTCATCAAAACACATAAACTCTTATTACCGATCATCACAGAACGTTAAGCGTGCGGACCCTACGAGTTCGAGAACTATGTAGACATGACCGAGACTCATCTCCAGTCAATAACCAATAGCGGAACCTGGATGCTCATATTGGTTCCTACATATTCTACGAAGATATTTATCGGTCAAACCGCATAACAACATACGTTGTTCCCTTTGTCATCGGTATGTTACTTGCGCGAGATTCGATCGTCGGTATCTCAATACCTAGTTCAATCTCGCTACCGGCAAGTCTCTTTACTCATTCTGTAATGCATCATCCCGCAAGTAACTCATTAGTCACAATGCTTGCAAGGCTTATAGTGATGTGCATTACCGAGAAGGCCTAGAGATACCTCTTCGATACACGGAGTGACAAATCCTAATCTCGATCTATGCCAACTGAACAAACACCATTGGAGACACCTGTAGAGCATCTTAATCACCTAGTTACGTTGTGACATTTGATAGCACACAAGGTGTTCCTCTAGTATTCGGGAGTTGCATAATCTCATAGTCTTAGGAACATGTATAAGTCATGAAGAAAGCAGTAGCAATGAAACTGTAACGATGATAATGCTAAGCTAACGAATGGGTCTTGTCCATCACATCATTCTCCTAATGATGTGATCTCGTTCATCAAATGACAACACATGTCTATGGTTAGGAAACATAACCATCTTTGATAAACGAACTAGTCAAGTAGAGGCATACGAGGGACACTTTGTTTTGTCTATGTATTCACACATGTACTAAGTTTCCGGTTAATACAATTCTAGCATGAATAATAAACATTTATCATGAAATAAGGAAATAAATAATAACTTTATTATTGCCTCTAGGGCATATTTCCTTCATGCATATGCTAGGCTCGTCAAGTTTAACCCGAGTATTCTGCACGTGCAAAACTGGCTTGCACCCGTTGTATGTGAATGTAGAGCTTATTACACCCGATCATCACGTGGTGTTTCGGCACGACGAACTGTAGCAACGGTGCATACTCAGGGAGAACACTTGTTCCTTGAAATTTAGTGAGGGATCATCTTATAATGTTACCGTCGTACTAACTAAAATAAGATGCATAAAATGATAGACATCACATGCAATCAAAATATGTGACACGATATGGCCATCATCATCTTGTGCCTTTGATCTCCATCTCCAAAGCACCGTCATGATCTCCAGCGTCACCGACTTGACACCTTGATCTCCATCATAGCATCGTTGTCATCTCGCCAACTATTGCTTCTACGATAAAGCGACAACCATAAGGCTCCGTCCAGTTGCCGATAAATTTTACAAAACATGATCATCTCATGAAACAATTTATATCTCATCATGTCTTGACCATATCACATCACAACATGCCCTGCAAAAACAAGTTAGACATCCTCTACTTTGTTGTTGCAAGTTTTACGTGGCTGCTACGGGCTTCTAGCAAGAACCGTTCTTACCTACGCATCAAAACCACGAAGATTTTTCGTCAAGTGTGCTATTTTAACCTTCAACAAGGACCGGCCGTAGTCAAATTCGATTCAACTAAAGTTGGAGAAACAGACACCCGCCAGCCACCTGTGTGCAAAGCACGTCGGTAGAACCGGTCTCATGAACATGGTCATGTAATGTTGGTCCGGGCCGCTTCATCCAACAATACCGCCGAATCAAAATAAGATGTTGGTGGTAAGAAGTATGTCTATCATCGCCCACAACTCATTGTGTTCTACTCGTGCATATCATCTATGCATAGACCTGGCTCGGATGCCACTGTTGGGGAACGTAGCATGCAATTTCAAAAAAATTCATACGCTCACGCAAGATCTATCTAGGAGATGCATAGCAACGAGAGGGGGAGAGTGTGTCCATGTACCCTCGTAGACCGAAAGCGGAAGCGTTAGGTTAACGCGGTTGATGTAGTCGAACGTCTTCACGATCCAACCGAACTTAGTACCGAACGTACGGCACCTCCGTGTTCAGCACACATTCAGCTCGATGATGTCCCTCGAACTCTTGATCCAGCAGAGGGTCGAGGAGAGTTCCGTCAGCACGATGGCATGGTGACGGTGATGGTGATGTGATCCGCGCAGGGCTTTGCCTAAGCACTACGACGCTATGACCAGAGGAGTAAACTATGGAGGGGGGCACTGCACACGGCTAAGAGAACAATTGATGTGCCTTTGGGGTGCCCCCGCCCCCATATATAAAGGAGGGGAGGGGAGGCCGGCCGACCATAGGGGCGCGCCAAGTGGGGGGAGTCCCGCTAGGACTCCTAGTCCTAGTCGGTTCCCCCTTCCTTCCAACGGAGAGGGGGAAAGGGGAAAGAGGGGGAGAGGGAGAAGGAAAGGGGGGCCGCGCCCCCACCCCTTGTCCAATTCGGATTGGCTTGGGGGGGGGGCGTCACCTCCCGTGGCCTGCCTCCTCCTGTCCACTATGGCCCATGAGGCCCATTAACTTTCCCGGGGGGTTCCGATAACCTCTCGGTACTCCGATAAATCCCCGAACCTCTTCGGAACCATTCCGGTGTCTGTATATAACCTTCCAATATATCAATCTTTACCTCTCGACCATTTCGAGACTCCTCGTCATGTCCGTGATCTCATACGGGACTCTGATACGTCTCCAACATATCTATAATTTCTGATTGCTCCATGTTGTTATATTATCAATCTTGGATGTTTTACAATCATTTATAGACATTTTATATCATTTTTTGATACTAACCTATTGACATAGTGCCAAGTGCCAGTTGCTGTTTTTTTCTAGGTTTTTTTACATCGCAGAAAATCAATATCAGACGAAGTCCAAATGCCCCGAAACTTTACGGAGAATTTTTATGGGCCAGAAGGAACACAACGGGCCCTGGTTGTGCCTGGGGGTGCCCCGAGGGAGGCACAACCCACCAGGGCGCGCCCTGGTGGGTTGTGCCCACCTCGGGTGCCCCCCGGACCGCCTCTTTGCTCTATAAATACCCAAATATTCCAGAAACCCTAGGAACATCAACGAAATATTCAACCAGCCGCCGCAGAGTCCAGAACCACCAGATCCAATCTAGACACCATCTCGGATGGGGTTCACCACCTCCATTGGTGCCTCTCCGATGATGCGTGAGTAGTTCTTTGTAGACCTTCGGGTCCGTAGTTAGTAGCTAGAGGGCTTTCTCTCTCTCGCTGTATTCTCAATACAATGGTCTCTTGGAGATACATATGATGTGACTCTTTTGCGGTGTGTTTGTTGGGATCTGATGAACTTTGAGTTTATGATCAGTTATATCTTTTTATATCCATTGAAGTTATTTGAGTTTCTTTGATCTCTTATATGCATGATTGCTTATAGCCTCGTATTTCTTCTCCGATATTTGGGTTTTGTTTGGCCAACTTGATCTATTTATCTTGCAATGGGAAGAGGTGCTTTGTAGTGGGTTCGATCTTACGGTGCTTGATCCCAGTGACAGAAAGGGAAACGACACGTATGTATCGTTGCTACTAGGGTAAAACGATGGGGTGTATCTCTAGATAGATAGATCTTGTCTATATCGTGTCATCGTTCTTATTACCTTACTCTGTTTCTCCATGAACTTAATACACTAGATGCATGCTGGATAGCGGTCGATGTGTGGAGTAATAGTAGTAGATGTAGGCAGGAGTCGGTCTACTAATCTTGGACGTGATGCCTATATAATGATCATTGCCTGGATATCGTCATGATTATTTGAAGTTCTATCAATTGCCCAACAGTAATTTGTTTACCCATCGTTTGTTATTTTTCTCGAGAGAAGCCACTAGTGAAACCTACGGCCCCCGGGTCTTCTTTCTCATATATTTGCCTTTGCGATCTACTTTTCTCTTGCATTTATTTTCAGATCTATTAAACCAAAAATACAATAATACCTTGCTATAATTTTGCTTTATTTATTTTATTTGGCGTTCGATCTATCAATTTACTACAAAACTTTATCTTGTACGCGCACCGCTTCTGGCACTGTTACACGAAAGGGATTGACAACCCCTTTAACACGTCGGGTTGCGAGTGGTTGTTATTTGTGTGCAGGGGCTGTTTACATTGTGTTGCTTGGTTCTCCTACTGGTTCGATAACCTTGGTTTCATATCTGAGGGAAATACCTACCGCCGCTGTGCTACATGATCCTTCCTCTTTGGGGAAATACCGACGTAGCTTCAAGCGACATCAGACTCCGAACAAACTTCGTGTAACATCCCAAAATTCTAAATTTTGGAATGTTATATTAAATAAATAGTTTTGATTGCTTGTGTGATGTGCTGTGTGAAATTTGAAACTTTTGAAAGTTAAATGAGAGGGGAAAAAAGGACTTTCCCAAACTTCCATTCTTGCTTTTATGGTCTCCATGAGTTCAAATTCATTTCATCATAAACCCCAAGAGAGAAGATGACATGACTTCTTCCATTTAATTAAATGAAAAAGGGGTTTGAAAAGATTTGAATTTCATTCAGAAATATTTTCAATTCATAAACTTCATGCAACTCAATGATTTTCATGAGAGAAGATAAAATGACTTCTTCAAATCATATGAAATATGAGTTGGGAGTTTCGAAGAATCAAATTGAAAAAATCCCTTTTGAAAATTATTTTCAATTTGGAGTTATTTGGCTTTTATTCAAATTATTTTTCTCCAAAAATAAAATATATGGAAATTAGGGTAAAATGATTCCCTACAATAGAAAAATGGAGGGAAATAAATTTGAAATCATTTGGTATTTTTATAATGATTTTTATTGGGTTTTATTATAGCAGTAGCACTGTTTGAATTATTTGAATTTTTGTGGATTTTTATTTGGCGTTAGAAAAATGTTCTAAGTCATAGAAAATCTTTTTCTGAAAATTTTGATATATTATATGCATATATAATATTTTTATTTATTTTGTTTTTATTATTTTTGTTTGTTTGGAAAATTGTTTTAAAAAAGAAAAAAAACTTCCTTCCGCCGAACTGGGCCGGCCCGGCTCCTCAGCCAGGCCCAGCCCAGCTCGCCCGCGCCGCCGCCTCCGACTCCGGGAGGAGTCCGCCGCCCGCACGCCTCCCGAGCACGCCGCCGTACTCCGCCCGGCCTCCCCTCGTCGCTGTGCCCCTCCTCCAAGCCACGCGCGCCCTCCCGCCTATAAAGGCCGCAGCCCCGGTCCCCTCGCCTCTCCTCCTTGCATCTCACAGCTGCCACCGCCGCCCTCACACTCCACCGCCGCCGCCGCACTTCTCCGCCGCCCTGCGCTGCACGCCGCCGCTGCCCGCGCCTTGCCCCGCGCATCGCCGCAAGCCGCCGCCGCCCGAGCGCCGCCGTCGCTGCTGCCCCGCCTCGCCGTGGCCACCGTCACCGATGACCGGCCGCCGGAACCGCCGTGGACCGGTATAAACCAAACGCTAGATAGGTTTTCTGGGTTTCCTCGGTTTTCTTCAAAAACCCGGTTTTTCTTTTAACCTAGTTAGTTCGTGAACGTTCACTGGTTAGGTCTTCTCAGTGAACGAATCCGTTCGTTAGGTTTTCGTAGCGGACGTTCGTCCGGTAGATTTTTCTTTTTCTGTTTAATTTTGGCCAGGGACCCATCCGTGAATGTTTTATTTACAGATTAGTCCCTAATCTAAAAACGATCACTACTTTTTACTCGTTTGTCCAAATCCAACGAAACCAATGCCCACTTCTTCGTTATGATCCCCTCTATCCAGATAATCAACTGGAACATATTTTTGAAAATTTAAAATTTGGTTTCAAACATATTTGATTTCAAACTTTTTTTGTTCATAACTTGAGTTTTACAACTCCGATTTAGTTGATTCTTTTTGCATATCGAAGCCCTTGACCTAAACTTTCTGATAAGGCCAAATTCACTTAATTTTGGTACTGTTAGAAATTGTTTGTTGCAAGAGTTATTTGCCTTTTTTTGAAGTTTTTGAGATCTTTTCTTCGATTCTTTTGTTTGATTGCTTATGTGTGGTTACTATTGCTTGCTTACGATAGATTGATCGGAGTGTGACGAGTAGAACTATCAGGAGTTATGAGTGCGAATCATCTTCATCAACATGTACGAGGCAAGTTCACACTTTGATCATACTTTCCATACCCAGTTTTTATGCATTAGTTTCAACCCTCAAACATTGCATGGTTAGGATTTGATAACATGTGGGTATTCGGAAGTAGTTGATGAGGTAGGAACCTATTGTCTTGCATTCAAACCCCTGGGTGTTACTACGTTATGCTTACTGCTATGCTATGCTCGTAGACGTGGTTTGGTTTTGAGAGAATTCATGAAAGTTGCGAGAGTAATATTATCTAAGGGAAACTTAAGGTGGCTACTTTAATACACATCTGGGTGGATTGGTTGGGGCACCCTGGGGATATACCAGTGGCTTGCCTGGACACCTGGGGATATACCAGTGTTGTCCTAGGAGACCCCGGGGAACCCGTGTGATCATCCTATGGAATGCCACCCAGGCTCAAAGGGATCATAAGATTATTCATGCTAGGAACTTTCGTGTGCAGCCACAAGCTATTATGGGCTCTAGCATAGTTGAGTACGTTGCATGACCTCTTTCAGTGGTGGGCTAGCAGATGTAGGGGAAAGTAGGTGTAACTGTTCACCCAGAGTAAAAGAGTTAGTGCTTCTGAAAGACTGTGTCTCGGTCAACCGTTTCTCAAACACCATGTAGTGCGAGAAATCCAAGGGAGGAGATCGAGTCTTGTGGGAAAAAGTGCGCAAACCTCTGCAGAGTGTACAAACTAATCATGATTAGCCGTGTCCTCGGTTATGGACATTTTGAGTATCTGGTTCTTGGATTATCATGTTGATCTCAACACTCTATTTAATTAATTTGATTGGGCTAATTATTATTATTTTGGGATTGAGTTGGGGATATACCATCTCAATTTGGGTAATTCAATTTGGTAGAAAAATAAAATTTATTCCTTTGTTGTAGAGAAAAATTAGCTTTATGCAAAATTAAACCTAGAGCCTCCACCAGCCAAATATGCATGTAGTGATAGCCATTATTCAGCATTGCTCTACAGTGTGAAATTGCCAGTACATTCAATGTACTGACCTATATGGCTGCAACGTCTCATGTTGCAGGATTATCTTACGACGACTAAGTGATACGTTAGGGTTATGATTTCTACACTCAACTTTGCCATTGGTGTTGATGGGAATCCACAACCTTGTTGTTACTTCCGCTATATGGATTGAGGTAATAGTATTTACGTTATTTTATACATGTGATTTACCTCTGTTATAAATCCTCGAGTACTGTGTGTATCAGCATACTGATCCAGGGATGACACTTAAGCACAGAGACTTGACCATCTGAGGTCAGGTCGTTACAAGATGGTATCAGAGCACATATTGACTGTAGGACGTGACCCCTAGAAAATGGCAAGCCCATAGGAAAGATTTTTCTCTAAAACTTTATTTTTCAAAAGATCTTTTACCTCTCTTCTTTTCTGAGCTTTATCAAAATATTCCCTTTTAGATAGACCATACCCCTTTCCCCATTTGACCGCACGAGGATTCGACTGATGAGACCACTCCAATAAGTACAAGATATTGGACAACTAAGACCACTTCGGAATGAAGAGGATTTTACCGTGCATTAGAGTAATTGAAACTACAATGGTTGAAGACTCCGAAGACTAGGAGAATTTGAAGGCTCTGAAGAATTTCTATATTAGTATTACCTAGGATGGCTACCCTTATGGAATTTATCAGACTATTGAAGCTGTCAATACCCGAGATCAGGGTGTGTCGGAGAAAGATTGGAACATGGAGCATTAAAACTCAAAGTTTTTGTCAACAAAACCCTAAGGCAGGAAATATCAACTATGGAATGATAGCTCATGGAAATGATAAGAGCAGAAACACGACTATCCGTGATGTTATCGCCCGCTTATGCTATTGTCACCGTGCTGAGTTAAGCATGCATTTTTTCGGAAGGATTGGATGGTAGAAGGCTGATGGAGCACCTATCAGCAAAAGATGATGTTTTAACCTTAGCTGGTGTATCACCGGGATCTGGAGTATTACATCGAGAATTTTAAGCTGGACCTGCAGGAAGCCGTATTTGACGAGAAAGCATTTCATGAAGAACTCAGGACCCAGAAGCTGAAAGTAGCCAAGCTGGAGGAGCAAAACCTTGAGACATCAAAGATTCGTCAGGAACTGAGGGACAGTAGGATCATGGTTCATGTCAAGGTTGTTGAAACCCAGAAGTTTGGAACGCAACTCCAGAAATATTAAAGGATGTCACGAGAGACTTCGCGTCAACAGAGATGGCCCGACAGAAGAACTTGAGAAGAAGGTAAAGCATGATCGGAAGAAGCCATCAGAGACATGAGCAAGACTTGAAGAGTTTGACGACTTTGAAGATTTATTGACCTTTAGAAGACCAAACCCCTGTTATATACCTATGTTAGATGTGACGATTGTGAGCTGTCATTTGTTTGATGTTTTTCTGACAGCCACAAAATAAAACCTATCTTTTCAAAACTTTTGTTTGTATTGTGTCCATCCCTCTCTATCCCTCTCATCTCACCCCAAAACCCATGGACCCAATAGAGGATGAATGGAGATGAACTCACATTTCGGAGACCAATAAGTCAATTGGAGACAGACCGATGGATTCAGAATGTGGAGGACACACCCGAAGAATACCCAAATTAAACCCTGCACCAAGTCATGTTATTCATGTGGAGAAGAAGGACACATCTCGCGAAATTGTCGGAATGGGGATCTAGTAGAATTCCCGACAGAGGAAGTATAGTATGACCCACAGGAAATAGAAGTCCTGATTGGAACGGAAAAGTCCAGGAAGAGAAGTAGATTGGATTCCAGGAAGGACCTGAGTCATATCACCTGTTTCAGGTGCAAGGAGTCTGGGACTACCTCAGCAGTTGCCCAAAAAGGAAGCCGAGGACCCCAAGAGGCTATATAATCACAAGGAAACCTCGAAACTTGTGAGAAGTAATATGTTTCTGTTGTGATGAAGTAGGGCACTTTGCTAGAGATTGTCCCAAGGAGAAGGAGACTTGTGATAAATAGTTGAGTCTGTGAGAAATATAGTAGTAGTAGTGGGAACAATTCCTCTTTATATTGAGGTGTTGAGTTGAGGCATGTAATGGAAACGCAGGAGATTGTAATAATTTGAGAATCAATAAAGTTAGCATCGTTGGTACTGATTTGGATTTTATGAAGAAAGATTTTGACCATTTTCGAGGATATGAGAAATTTGTTCTATGGAAGAAGTGGAGCATTTTTAGGGGTGGTAGTACCCTGTGAGTACCCTTGACCCCTGGAAAGGATAATGATGTTCCACTGAGTGGACTTCATAAGTATAAGTTTTATCTCGATATGTGGGGTATCCCAAGAATATGAAGAGATGAAGTACTATGGGATATAAAAGAGGTAGAATGTTGGTAATATGGAGCAATTGTAATGCCATGATGAGTCTGAGTAATCACGTCTTAGTTTGGTGCCAATAGAAGGAAGGGAGACAGTACAATTGGATGGGTTTAAGAATGCTAGGAAGCTGGATGTTGGAATAACGAGCAGTTGCCCCGATGATGAGTTCAAGGTTTACAAGTGATGAGATGGGCCATAACCCACAGGCCCCAGGACCTGCCAAGAAGCAAGCACACTCTTGCTGAAGGAAAAACCCTGGAAGAAGTTATGCTTTTATCGATAGACGATCTTATAGGAGTAACACAAAACCTGAGAGTTGAAGGAATGATAGATGTTTTGTTTGGCTTGCAGAATCAATGGATATTTCCGAACTTAGTTCGTCGACAAGAGAAATTCTGCAATGCTTGTGAGGATGACCGAGTGTTAGAATGTGAGATTCACTAAACCATATACAAGGTAATGATTTGGGTGCGGGATGGATTGATCACCATACCGACTTACTCTTATTATTTGCCTTGCTATATGGGATGGTAAACCTGAGTGACTTGCCTATAGTAGAGACACGACGATATTAAACCTTGTTTGAACCTTAGAATGGTATAAGTATTTTCCCCTTGTACAAGGCAGCTGTTGCCAATCGTAGGATATACGGTGAGAATGAAGCCCAGACCCATTTCCTGCAGGAGAAACCATGAATTGATGACCACCATGAGAAATCGATAGTTGTTTAGTAAAAAGGTTATGCCACTACCAGAGGAGCCTGAGTAGGAATTATCCTGAAGGTCTGAGAAGATGGACACTGTCAACGATAAGGATGGAGTATATGAGTATTGATGGAACCGTAACAATGCTTCTAAGGGTGGTAGCACCCCAGACCCCCTGTGACGATCGATGGATTTTGAGAAGACCCTGAACCTAAGCTATTTCTTTCTAGCCTCTCCGAATCTCGAGGACGAGATTCATTTTAAGGGTGGTAGGTTTGTAACATCCCAAAATTCTAAATTTTGGAATGTTATATTAAATAAATAGTTTTGATTGCTTGTGTGATGTGCCGTGTGAAATTGAGTGAAATTTGAAACTTTTGAAAGTTAAATGAGAGGAAAAAAAGAGGACTTTCCCAAACTTTCATTCTTGCTTTTATGGTCTCCATGAA
This sequence comes from Triticum aestivum, assembly GCF_018294505.1. Taxonomy (NCBI): domain Eukaryota; kingdom Viridiplantae; phylum Streptophyta; class Magnoliopsida; order Poales; family Poaceae; genus Triticum; species Triticum aestivum. The sequence continues at coordinate 296,467,851 of NC_057802.1, read as the reverse complement.
TTCAAATTCATTTCATCATAAAACCCTAGAGAGAAGATGACATGACTTCTTCCATTTAATTAAATGAAAAAGGTTTTTGAAAAGATTTGAATTTCATTCAGAAATATTTTCAATTCATAAAATTCATGCAACTCAATGATTTTCATGAGAGAAGATAAAATGACTTCTTCAAAACATATGAAATATGAGCTGGGAGTTTCAAAGAATCAAATTGAAAAAAAATCCCTTTTGAAAATTATTTTCAATTTGGAGTTATTTGGCTTTTATTCAAATTATTTTTCTCTAAAAATAAAATATATGGAAATTAGGGTAAAATGATTCCCTATAATAGAAAAATGGAGAGAAATAAATTTGCAATCATTTGGTATTTTTAAAATGATTTTTATTGGGTTTTATTGTAGCAGTAGCACTGTTTGAATTATTTGAATTTTTGTGGATTTTTATTTGGCATTAGAAAAAATTTCAAGTCGTAGAAAATCTTTTTTTGAAAATTTTGATATATTATATGCCTATATAATATTTTTATTTATTTTGTTTTTATTATTTTTGTTTGTGTGGAAAATGTTTTAAAAAAGAAAAAAAACTTCCTTCCGCCGAACTGGGCCGGCCCAGCTCCTCAGCCAGGCCCATCCCAGCTCGCCGGCGCCGCCGCTTCCGACTCCTGGAGGAGTCCGCCGCCCGCACGCCTCCCGAGCGCGCCGCCGTACTCCGCCCGGCCTCCCCTCGTCGTTGTGCCCCTCCTCCAAGCCACGCGCGCCCCTCCCGCCTATAAAGGCCGCAGCCCTGGTCCCCTCGCCTCTCCTCCTTGCCTCTCGCAGCCGCCCCCGCCGCCCTCGCACTCCGCCGCTGCCGCCGCACTTCTCCGCCGCCCTGCGCTGCACGCCGCCGCCGCCCGCGCCTTGCCCCGCGCATCGCCGCAAGCCGCCGCCGCCCGAGCGCCGCCGTCGCTGCTGGCCCGACTCGCCGTGGCCGCTGTCGTCGACGACCGGCCGCCGGAACTGCCGTGGACCGGTATAAACCAAACCCTAGATCGGTTTTCTGGTTTTCCTCGGTTTTCTTTAAAAACCCGGTTTTTCTTTTAACCTAGTTAGTTAGTGAACGTTCGCTGGTTACGTCTTCTCAGCGCACGAATCCGTTCGTTAGGTTTTCGTAGCGGACGTTCGTCCGGTAGATTTTTCCTTTTCTGTTTAATTTTGGCCAGGGACCCATCCGTGAATATTTTATTTACAGATTAGTCCCTAATCTAAAAAGGATCACTACTTTTTACTCGTTTGTCCAAATCCAACGAAACCAACGCCCACTTCTTCGTTATGATCCCCTCTATCCAGATAATCAACTTGAACATATTTTTGAAAATTTAAAATTTGGTTTCAAACAGATTTGAATTCAAACTTTTTTTGTTCATAACTTGAGTTTTACAACTCCGATTTAGTTGATTCTTTTTGCATATCGAAGCCCTTGACCTAAACTTTCTGATAAGGCCAAATTCACTTAATTTTGGTACTGTTAGAAATTGTTTGTTGCAAGAGTTATTTGCCTTTTTTTGAAGTTTTTCGAGATCTTTTCTTCGATTCTTTTGTTTGATTGCTTATGTGTGGTTACTATTGCTTGCTTACGATAGATTGATCGGAGTGTGACGAGTAGAACTATCAGGAGTTATGAGTGCGAATCATCTTCATCAACATGTACGAGGCAAGTTCACACTTTGATCATACTTTCCATACCTAGTTTTTATGCATTAGTTTCAACCCTCAAACATTGCATGGTTAGGATTTGATAACATGTGGGTATTCGGAAGTAGTTGATGAGGTAGGAACCTATTGTCTTGCATTCAAACCCCTGGGTGTTACTATGTTATGCTTACTGCTATGCTATGCTCGTAGACGTGGTTTGGTTTTGAGAGAATTCATGAAAGTTGCGAGAGTAATATTGTCTAAGGGAAACTTAAGGTGGCTACTTTAATACACATCTGGGTGGATTGGTTGGGGCACCCTGGGGATATACCAGTGGCTTGCCTGGACACCTGGGGATATACCAGTGTTGTCCTAGGAGATCCCGGGGAACCCGTGTGATCATCCTATGGAATGCCACCCAGGCTCAAAGGGATCATAAGATTATTCATGCTAGGAACTTTCGTGTGCAGCCACAAGCTATTATGGGCTCTAGCATAGTTGAGTACGTTGCATGACCTCTTTCAGTGGTGGGCTAGCAGATGTAGGGGAAAGTAGGTGTAACTGTTCACCCAGAGTAAAGAGTTAGTGCTTCTGAAAGACTGTGTCTCGGTCAACCGTTTCTCAAACACCATGTAGTGTGAGAAATCCAACGGAGGAGATCGAGTCTTGTGGGGAAAAGTGCGCAAACCTCTGCAGAGTGTACAAACTAATCATGATTAGCCGTGTCCTCGGTTATGGACATTTTGAGTATCTGGTTCTTGGATTATCATGTTGATCTCAACACTCTATTTAATTAATTTGATTGGGCTAATTATTATTATTTTGGGATTGAGTTGGGGATATACCATCTCAATTTGGGTAATTCAATTTGGTAGAAAAATAAAATTTATTCCTTTGTTGTAGAGAAAAATTAGCTTTATGCAAAATTAAACCTAGAGCCTCCACCAGCCAAATATGCATGTAGTGATAGCCATTATTCAGCATTGCTCTACAGTGTGAAATTGCCAGTACATTCAATGTACTGACCTATATGGCTGCAACGTCTCATGTTGCAGGATTATCTTACGACGACTAAGTGATACGTTAGGGTTATGATTTCTACACTCAACTTTGCCATTGGTGTTGATGGGAATCCACAACCTTGTTGTTACTTCCGCTATATGGATTGAGGTAATAGTATTTACGTTATTTTATACATGTGATTTACCTCTGTTATAAATCCTCGAGTACTGTGTGTATCAGCATACTGATCCAGGGATGACACTTAAGCACAGAGACTTGACCATCTGAGGTCAGGTCGTTACAAGATGGTATCAGAGCACATATTGACTGTAGGACGTGACCCCTAGAAAATGGCAAGCCCATAGGAAAGATTTTTCTCTAAAACTTTATTTTTCAAAAGATCTTTTACCTCTCTTCTTTTCTGAGCTTTATCAAAATATTCCCTTTTAGATAGACCATACCGCTTTCCCCATTTGACCGCACGAGGATTCGACTGATGAGACCACTCCAATAAGTACAAGATATCGGACAACTAAGACCACTTTCGGAATGAAGAGGATTTTACTGTGCATTAGAGTAATTGAAACTACAATGGTTGAAGACTCCGAAGACTAGGAGAATTTGAAGGCTCTGAAGAATTTCCAGATTAGTATTACCTAGGACTGAGAAATAGAATACCTCTTTTCTTTGGAGTTAAGCGTCAAATACAAATCGTCATTGAACGTTAAGCGTGCGGACCCTACAGGTTCAAGAACTATGTAGACATGATCGAGGCACATCTCCAGTCAATAACCAATAGCGGAACTTAGATGCTCATATTGGTTCCTACATATTCTACGAAGATCTTTATCAGTCAAACCGCAATAACAACATATGTTATTCCCTTTGTCATCGGTATGTTACTTGCCCAAGATTCGATCGTCGGTATCATCATACCTAGTTCAATCTCGTTACTGGCAAGTCTCTTTACTCGTTCCGTAATGCATCATCCTATAACTAACTCATTAGTCACATTGCTTGCAAGTCTTATAGTGATGTGCATTACCGAGAGGGCCCAGAGATACCTCTCCGATACTCGGAGTGGCAAATCCTAATCTTGATCTATGCCAACCCAACAAACACCTTCGGAGACACATGTAGAGCATCTTTATAATCACCCAGTTACGTTGTGCCATTTGATAGCACACAAGGTCTTCGTCGGTATTCGGGAGTTGCATAATCTCATAGTCAGAGGAATATGTATAAGTCATGAAGAAAGCAATAGCAATAAAACTTAACAATCATTATCCTAGGCTAACGGATGGGTCTTGTCCATCACATCATTCTCTAATGATGTGATCCCGTTCATCAAATGACAACACATGTCTATGGTTAGGAAACTTAACCATCTTTGGTTAACAAGCTAGTCAAGTAGAGGCATACTAGGGCACTCTGTTTTGTCTATGTATTCACACATGTACTAAGTTTCCGGTTAATACAATTCTAGCATGAATAATAAACATTTATCATGATATAAGGAAATATAAATAACAACTTCATTATTGCCTCTAGGGCATATTTTCATCACTTTAGCTTTACTATATTTATCTTTCATAGATTTCTTTGGCTCTTGCATATCTTCAGGACTGAGAAATAGAATACCTCTTTTCTTCGGAGTTGGCTTAGGAGGTGGTTCGGGAAGAGTCCAATCATTAACATTGCTCAATATATTATTCAATAGTTTTTAGCTTGCTCAACAGTTCGTTCCCTGAAAACACAACCAACACAACTATCTAGGTGGTCCCTAGAAGCATCGGTTAGTCCATTATAAAAGATATCAAGTATTCCATATTTCTTGAGAGGATGATCAGGCAAAGCATTAAGTAACTGGAGAAGCCTGCCCCAAGCTTGTGGGAGACTCTCTTCTTCAATTTTCACAAAGTTAAATATTTCCTATAAAGCAGCATGTTTCTTATGAGCAGAAAAATATTTTTCAGAGAAGTAATATATCATATCCTGGGGACTACGCATACAACTAGGAGCAAGAGAATTAAACCATATCTTAGCATCACCCTTTAATGAGAAAGGAAACAACTTAAGAATATAGTAATAGCGAATTTTTTCAGCATGAGCAAATAGGGTGGCTATATCATTCAACTTAGTAAGATGTGCCACAACAATTTCAGATTCATAACCATGGAAAGGATCAGATTCAACCAAAGTAATTAACTCAGGATTGACAGAGAATTCATAATCTTTATCAGTAACAGAGATAGGTGAAGTAGCAAACTTAGGATCATATTGCATTCTAGCGTTCAGAGATTTTTCTTTCAGCTAAACTAACAGTTTCTTAAGATCATCTCTATCATTGCAAGCAAAAAAGTCTCTAGCAGTTTCTTCATCCATAATATAACCCTCAGGTACCTTAGGCAATTCATATCTAGGGGGAGAATCATAATCTTCAGTTTCAATAATATCATCAGTTTCAGTAATTTCATTCTCTCTCACCCTAGCAAGTTGTTCATCAAGAAATTCACCTAATGGCACAGTATTATCAAGCAAAGAAGTAGTATCATCATAAGTGTTATGCATAACAAAAGTGGCATCATCAATAACATGCGACATATTAGAATCAATAGCAGGTGTAGGTGTCGCAAGCTTACTCAAAACAGAAGGAGAATCAAGTGTAGAGCTAGATGGCAGTTCCTTACCTCCCCTCGTAGTAGAGGGATAGATCTTGGTTTTGTTGTCTTCCACATTCCTTGTAGTGATCAACAGATATAAATCCCAAGTGACTCAGAGAATAGAGCTATGCTCCCCGGCAACGGTGCCAGAAAAAGGTCTTGATAACCCACAAAGTATAGGGGATCACAACAGTTTTCGAGGGCAGAGTATTCAACCCAAATTTATCGATTCGACACAAGGGGGGCCAAAGAATATTCTCAAGTATTAGAAGTTGAGTTGTCAATTCAACCACACTTGAAGGACTTAATATCCGCAGCAAAGTATTTAGTAGCAAAGTAGTATGGAAGTAACGGCAACGGGGGTGAAAGTAATAGTAGCGGTTTGGTAGCAATTGTAACAGTGGCAACAAAAAGTAACTTAGCAAAGATCAATATGAAACGAACTCGTATGCAATGGATAATTATGTCAGATGGCATTCATCATGCAACAGTTATAACCTAGGGTGACACAGAACTAGCTCCAATCCATCAATATAATGCAGGCATGTATTCCGTATATAGTCATACGTGCTTATGGAAAAAAACTTGCATGACATCTTTTGTCCTACCCTCCCGTGGCAGTAGGGTCCAAATGGAAACTAAGGGATATTAGGGCCTCCTTTTAATAGAGAACCGGAACAAAGCATTAACACTTAGTGAATACATGAACTCCTCAAACTACGGTAATCACCAGAAAGAATCCCAATTATTGTCACCTTGGGGTATGCGGATCATAACTCGTAATAGGTGTCTACAACTTGCAAGATCGGATCAAGAACACAAATATATTCATGAAAACATAATAGGTTCAGATCTGAAATCATGGCACTCGGGCCCTGGTGACAAGCATTAAGCATAGCAAAGTCATACTAGGGATCAAACCATAACAAAACTAACTCAATTACATGATAAATCTCATCCAACCCATCACTGTCAAGCAAGTCTGCGCTGGAATTACTGACGCACGGCGGTGAACATCATGAAATTGGTGATGGATGAAGGTTGGTGATGATGATGATGGCGACGATTTCCCCTCTCCGGAGCCCCGAACGGACTCCAGATCTGCCCTCCCGGTGAAGAATAGGGGTGACGATGGCTCCGTATTGTAAAACGCGATGAATCCTTCTCTTTGATTCCCCCCCGAACGTGAATATATGGAGTTGGAGTTGAGGTTGGTGAAGGTCCAGGGGACCCACAAGGCAGGGGGCGCGCCCTCCACCCTTGTGGATAGCTGGTGGGTCCCCTCTAGTTGATTCTTTTGCCAATATTTTTTATTTATTACAAAAATATTCTCCGTGAAGTTTTAGGTCATTGCGAGAACTTTTATTTCTGCACAAAAATAACACCAAGGCAATTCTGCTGAAAACAATGTCAATTCGGGTTAGTTCCATTCGAATCATGCAAATTAGAGTCCAAAACAAGGGCAAAAGAGTTTGGAAAGGTAGATATGATGGAGACGTATCACCCCTCCTCTAGACCCCTCTTCTCGGTCCTTTCAATTGGTATAATAGCATTGGTCTCCATTGCTTTGGTTTAATCGCCATTGGAGGAAGATGGACAAGTCTACGTTCGGGAGTATTAGACGTAGAGTGCCTATTCTTGATTGGGAGTTTTATGGTTCTTGGAAAAATGAGATGCTTGAGATTTTCAATGAATATAATTTGAACAAGTACATTCTTAGCCCTTATATGCCTCCCATTGATCCTTTGCATCCTACCCCCGATGAGTATCTTGACATGGTTCACAATCTTAGGACTATCGATCTTAGAGGATTTCCTAGAAATGTGCTTGTTTGCTTACCAACCTTTGAATGCGCATATACTATATGGAATTATCTTGAGGAACGTTTTCCAAATTACTCTTTGAAAATTCTGAATGAAATTCTTCAAAAATCCATTTCTTTTCATAAAATGAAGCCTAGTGTCCCAAGTTTGATGAATGTCTATTTGAGCTCCGTGACCTTATGCGTGCTAGGGGTAACGTTGGAACTACGAAAACCATTAGAATTCATAAACTTGCACATTGCCATGGTCATAAATCTAATAATCACTTGACCTAGGTGACGATCATATACATGATGATGATGACATTGCGCACGGTTATTACGATGAAGACGAAGAAAGTGATATTGATTATGAGGAGACTATGAGGAATCTTAGTCTCATGGCGAATCTTTGAAATTACATATCCGGAGGAAAAGAGTGGATTCTTGATAGTGGATGTACCGATCACATGGTCAGAGATAAAGACATGTTCTGTGAGCTTGCCAAAAATGATGGTCCATGCAAGTATGTGACTTTTGGAGATGACTCCAAGGGTAAGGTAC
>NC_057802.1:296113732-296159903 GCF_018294505.1 Triticum aestivum | reverse complement strand
CGCCGGCGCCACCGCCTCCGGCGCCGCCTCCCTCCCCGCCGGCGCCGGGCCGCTCCGGCCGCCCCTCCTCCGGCCATCTCCCTCGCCTCCTTCCCGGTCACCGGCCCGAGCTCCTGTAGCGAGGCTTCGATCCGATCTGGTTCTCTCTGCGCCGTTGACTTTCTCGCTCTAATATTTTTCTAAGTCCTGTTAATTTTTCAGCATATGTACTTGTTCCCGATGCCGTAACTTTGTGTATGTTGCTCCGATTCACGCGTATAATATGTCAAATTGTTCGTCTCGTAATGCTCTTTATTTTGTTCAATTTGACCATTTTCATTAGAGGTCATCTTGATACCCAAATCTTCGTTGGAAGAGGGCTAGTTGTTGTTAATCTCTGGTTCTTATCAGAACTTGGAGATTTGTCATTTTTGTATCATTTATTCTGTGCATCTTTTGAGCATGAGCTCTACATGTGTTTTGAAGCATGCCATGCCATCTTTCCAGTGGTATAGTCCATGTATTTTTGTGATCTTTGTGGTGACTAGCACAAGCATGCAAAGTAGGTCCCGTAATATTTCTGATTTCAGGGACTTAGTGATTTCTCCAAGTCTTTGTCTGCTGTAATTTTGTTGCCATGTTAACTTGATGCTACAGAGACATCCATGCATATTTTGGAGATGTTCAGTAAGGATGTTTTGTAGCTATAGTTGTATTGGATCCATTCCTGAAATGGTTTGCAATTTTAGAGTACGATAGCATGACTCAATCTTGATCTACGTTTGCTATAAAATATTTCTGGCAGATTCTTAACATGATATGCATTTTTGCCAAGCTTATTGTAGTTGATCCATACATGCTATGCAATTGTTCTTGCCATGGATAGCTTCTTAAACATGCCATCTTGCTGTAGGTATGCTTGGTTTGTCATGCATTGCTCTGTAGTGAGTGCATCAAGCTCACAAAGAGGCCTACATATTAATATTTCTGCCATGCTCTGTTTTCTGCGAAGTCTGAAACCTGATAACGAAACTTGCTATGTTTACATGCTTGCCATCATATCTTCTGATCCTTTTTGGCTTATGGTCAGTAAGGGACTTTTGTCATGTGCATTTAGTAGAACACTACCATGCCTTGTTTTGCTATATTAAATTCCTGTAGCATTTTGATTTCATGCTCTGAACATTGCTACCTGATGCCGATTTCTGCCATGTCCAGTTTTTCACCAAGTCTGTGAACCTGTAATCTTTTGCACTTTTGCCATGCTTGTTTGAGCTTGATATGTTGTGAACTAGCAGTATCTCAGTGTTCATCTTTTGTCAAGCATCTGATGTAGATTACTGTCATATGCTTTGTCGCTATGTTGGGGTGCTGTAGCTTTGTTGTGTGTTGCATTTTAAGTGCTATCTTGCTGTTTATCGCAGATTAGTGTCATTCTTGTTTTGCTCGCCATTTGCAAACCGTGCATCCGATTCCGGTGATCTTTATATCGATTTCGACCGAAATCATCTCATCTTTCCAGTGGCATGCTTGGTTTGCCAAGTTACTGCCATGTTCATCTTTTTCCTTCCGGAGCACGCGTATGCATCGCATATCATATCTTGCATATCATACATGTTTTGCATCATGTTGCTTGCGCATTTCTCGTTGTTGATTGTGGTTCCGTTTGTTTGTGTTCTTGTCTTGGGTAGAGCCGGGAGACGAGTTCGTGAACGAGGAACCTGTCGAGTACGCTTACGAGGATCAAGCTTTCGACAACTCTGAGAATCTTGCAGGCAAGATGACCACCCCTCGAAATCACTTCTATCTTTGCTATGCTAGTTGTTCGCTCTATTGCCATGCTCGCTACCTATCACTTGCTATATCATGTCTTCTATTTTCAGCCATGTCAGCCCCTAACCACCCTCTCCTAGCAAACCGTTGTTTGGCTATGTTACCGCTTTTGCTCAGCCCCTCTTATAGCGTTGCTAGTTGCAGGTGAATTTGAGTTTGTTCCATGTCGGAACATGGATATGTTGGGATATCACAATATCTCTTATTTAATTAATGCATCTATATATTTTGGTAAAGGGTGGAAGGCTCGGCCTTATGCCTGGTGTTTTGTTCCACTCTTGCCGCCCTAGTTACTGTTATACCGGGATTATGTTCCTTGAGTTTGCGTTCCTTACACAGTCGGGTGATTTATGGGACCCCCTTGACAGTTCGCCTTCAATAAAACTCCTCCAGCAAGGCCCAACCTTGGTTTTACCATTTTCGACCTATACCTTTTTCCCCCGGGTTTTCTAGAGCCCGAGGGTCATCTTTATTTTAAACCCCCGGGCCAGTGCTCCTCTGAGTATTGGTCCAAACTGTCAGTCGCCGGTGGCCACCAGGGGCAACTCTGGACTGGCCTATCGGAAGCTTGGACAATCCGGTGTGCCCTGAGAACGAGATATGTGCAGCTCCTATCGGGATTTGTTGGCACATTCGGGCGGCTTTGCTGGTCTTTTTTTACCATTGTCGAGATGTCTTGTAAACCAGGATTCCGAGACTGATCGGGCCTTTCCGGGAGAAGGTTTACCCTTCGTTGACCGTGAGAGCTTATGATGGGCTAAGTTGGGACACCCCTGCAGGGTATTATCTTTCGAAAGCCGTGCCCGCGGTTATGAGGCAGATGGGAATTTGTTAATGTCCGGTTGTAGATAACTTGTCACTTGACCCAATTAAAATACATCAAGTGCGTGTGTAGCCGTGATGGTCTCTTCTCGGCGGAGTCCGGGAAGTGAACACGGTCTGTGTTATGTATGACGTAAGTAGGTGTCCAGGACATCTTCTTGGTCATTGCTAGATGACGTCCGTTCCTTTGCTTCTCTTCTCGCTCTCATTTGCGCAAGTTAGCCACCATATATGCTTTTGCCGCTGCAGCTCCACCTCTTTGCACCTCCTTGTCCTATAAGCTTAAATAGTCCTGATCTCGCGGGTGTGAGATTGCTGAGTCCCCGTGACTCACAGATACTTCCAAAAACAGTTGCAGGTGCCGACGATGCCAGTGCAGATGATGGCGTCGATCTCAAGTGGGAGTTCGACGAGGAACGTGGTCGTTACTATGTGTCTTTTCCTGATGATCAGTAGTGGAGCCCAGTTGGGACGATCGGGGATCTAGCATTTGGGGTTGTCTTATTTTCATCTGGATTTTGACCGTAGTCGGTCTATATGATTGTATTTTGGATGATGTATGATGATATTTATGTATTGTGTGAAGTGGCGATTGTAAGCCAACTCTTTATCCCATTCTTGTTCATTACATGGGATTGTGTGAAGATGACCCTTCTTGCGACAAAACCACTATGCGGTTATGCCTCTAAGTCGTGCCTCGACACGTGGGAGATATAGCCGCATCGTGGGCTTTACAAGTTGGTAATTAGAGCCATCCCCGACTTAGGAGCCCCCTGCTTGATCGAATCGCTGGCGTTGTTGAGTCTAGAATAAAAAATGTTTTGAGTCTTAGGATTATATATATCGGAGAGTAGGATTTCTTTTTACTCCTCAGTCCCTTCGTCGCTCTGGTGAGGTCTCCTGACGTAGAGTTTTGACTATTCTCTCCTCAAATTTCACTAAATTTTTTTTAGGATCACGCAGGTATCTTGGAATCGTTCCGATCGATTTGTGACGAGAACATTGTTCTTGGTGCCTCCTGACATTTAGGGGTTGTGGCAGTGTCCCGGGGAGTTGAGCTCCGAGGTGTTGTCGTCACAATTTTATCGTTGCAGTTCTGGAATACCTGAGTTTCGCCGACATCGAAATCTCTTTTATGCAGTTGTTGGTGAGATCACCTCGACGCCACCCAGTACTGGGGCGGGAGTTCGGGAGTATTGCCATAACTTGTATAACGGATGTTTTTCGAAGGTTGAGGTAAACGATTTCCGAAGGTTTCTTGGTTATGTGTTGACGGATGGATACAGCTGGATCTAGGGATTGCTAGTTTGGGTGATATATATTTGTGTCCCCTGTATCCCCTACACCAGATTGCATAACCAGAAAGTTTCGGGAGTTTATAAGTGGGAATTCTAGTAGCCTCAGGATATCTTTCCGACAGACGCATGATATGAGATTGGGGTTCGACGTCTAGTGGTCCGCCTGTATACGGTTGATTTTACAGTGGTCTTGTTGTGTCTTAAAGAGTCCATGGCTTTGCCGACTCGGGGACGCTTCGTATGTCATGTGCATAGCCTTGTACATGATGGTGCTGTACGATTGAGCCCGTGTGGGCCCCACCACGAAAACTTCGGACGAAATATCTATCATATGTTTGTTCCGGCTTATTCTGCAAGCCAATACTTTGTTTTATTTTGTATTGTGGTATTCGAGTTTCTTCGAATTCTTATGTCCATTCCATATCTTTTTCAAGTGGCTTCTCAACTTATGGAAGTGTGATGATTTACTACGGAATTCATTCGTTCATCTTCGTTCGAATGTTTATTGTGAAGACTATATGTTGCAATTTCTATCCGTTGATTCTACTTATCTATTTGTCTATCAAGATGCTAACGGATGTCACCCTCTTCAGGATGGCTCCGCCAACGCGTCAGAATCCGGATCGCAATGAAGGGAGTCAAGTGAACCCTCCGCCACCACCTCCACCTCCGGAGGCATGGCAAGCAATCATGGCAGCCACCAACGCCAATGCTCAGATGATTCTGCAACTCTTGCAAGAACGTACTCAAGGGCAAGGCAATCAAGGCAATCAAGGTCAAGGCAACAATCAGTTTCACTTTGCCACTCTCAACCAGTTTCTCGCAAATCAGCCCAAGTCTTTCAGCTACTGTGCCGAGGCCACGGATGCCGATGATTGGCTCGTGGACATCAACAAGCATTTTGAATGTAGCAATGTCAGGCCTGAGGACTTTGTCAAGTTCGCTTCTTTCTAGCTCAAGGACCAAGCTGCTGATTGGTTTCAGCAATACAAAGATTCCAGAGGAGGTCGTGTGATTACTTGGACTGACTTCTGTCGGGACTTCAAAGCGCACCACATTCCACAAAGTGTTGTTGAGAGCAAGCGTGAGGAGTTCTGCAATCTCAAGCAAGGAAACATGTCTGTGTATCAATACAACATTCAGTTTCAGAAACTTGCTCGCTTCGCTAAACAAGACGTTCCTGATGAGAAGAGTATGATCTATCACTTCAGAGGTGGCCTTAAAGAGGATCTGCAGTTAGCTCTCGTTCTTGTTGAGCCTACTCAGTTTGATCAATTCTACAATATGGCACTGAAGCAAGAGGCTGCTCAGCTCAAGTGTGAGGCTTCTAAGAAGAGAGTCAGGGACGCAGTTCAGTCTTCTTCTTCCTCACTTGTGACAGCTAAGCAATAGAAAATAAACCGTAGCTCGGATGAAAAAACTTTGTACATGAAAGTTGCTCAGAACGACGAGACGAATCCGGATACACAGCCCGTTCGTCCGCCACACCTCCCTAGCATAGCAAACATGCAACTTTCCACTCCGGTTCATCTGTCCGAAAACGCGAAACCCCGGGAATACCTTGCCGGATGTTTCCCCCCTTCGTCGGTATCACCTACTACCGCGTTAGGGCACACCTAGCACCGCGTATTGTCATGTTACGCTTTGTGTTGCTTTGATTGCTCTGTTATTTATTATGTTCCCCCTCCGTTACTTCTTTCCGGTAGACCCCGAGACTACCGGTGACCCCCAGTTCGACTACGGAGTTGACGACCCCTCCTTCTTGCCAGAGCAACCAGGCAAGCCCCCCCCCCTTGATCACCAGATATCGCCTATTCTTCTCTATACTGCTTGCATTAGAGTAGTGTAGCATGTTACTGCTTTCGATATCCTATCCTGATGCATAGCCTATCCTTGCTACTACTGTTGTTACCTTTACCTGCAATCCTACATGCTTAGTATAGGATGCTAGTTTTCCATCAGTGGCCCTACATTCTTGTCCGTCTGATGTGCTATACTATCGGGCCGTGATCACCTGGGCGGTGATCACGGGTATATACTTATATACTATATACATGACACATGTGATGACTAAAGTCGGGTCGGCTCGTAGGAGTACCCGCGAGTGGATCTTTGTGGCGGAGCGACAGGGCAGGTTGAGACCGCCTAGGTGAGAGGTGGGCCTGGCCCTGGTCGGCATTCGCGGTTACTTAACACGCTTAACGAGATCTTGGTATTTGATTTGAGTCTGGCCATTTGGTCTATACGCACTAACCATCTACGTGGGAGTAGTTATGGGTATCCCGACGTCGTGGTATCAGCCGAAGCTCTTTTGACGTCAGCAACTGAGTGGCGCGCGCCGCATTGGACCGTAAGCTCGCGCTTGTATTAAGGGGGCTAGGTCTGCTTCCGGCCGCGTACGCAACGTGCAGGTGTGCATAGGGCGATGGGCCCAGACCCCTGCGCGCATAGGTTTAGACCGGCGTGCTGACCTCTCTGTTGAGCCTAGGTGGGGCTGCGACGTGTTGATCTTACGAGGCCGGGCATGACCCAGAAAAGTGTGTCCGGCCAAATGGGATCGAGCGTGTTGGGTTATGTGGTGCACCCCTGCAGGGAAGTTTATCTATTCGAATAGCCGTGTCCCTCGGTAAAAGGACGACCCGGAGTTGTACCTTGACCTTAAGACAACTAGAACTGGATACTTAATAAAATACACCCTTCCAAGTGCCAGATACAACCCGGTGATCGCTCTCTAACAGGGCGACGAGGAGGGGATCGCCGGGTAGGATTATGCTATACGATGCTACTTGGAGGACTTCAATCTACTCTCTTCTACATGCTGCAAGATGGAGATGGCCAGAAGCGTAGTCTTCGACAGGACTAGCTATCCCCCTTTTATTCTGGCATTCTGCAGTTCAGTCCACTGATATGCCCCTTTACACATATACCCATGCATATGTAGTATAGCTCCTTGCTTGCGAGTACTTTGGATGAGTACTCACGGTTGCTTTTCTCCCTCTTTTCCCCTTTGTATACCTGATTGTCGCAACCAGATGCTGGAGTCCAGGAGCTAGAGATCCCGAGGATGATTCTACCTGGAGTTCGGCTTCGAGGAGTAGTTAGGAGGATCCCAGGCAGGAGGCCTGCGCCTCGTTCGATCTGTATCCCAGTTTGTGCTAGCCTTCTTAAGGCAAACTTGTTTAACTTATGTCTGTACTCAGATATGATTGCTTCCGCTGACTCGTCTATGATCGAGCACTTGTATTCGAGCCCTCGAGGCCCCTGGCTTGTATTATAATGCTTGTATGACTTATTTATGTTTTAGAGTTGTGTTGTGATATCTTCCCGTGGGTCCCTGATCTTGATCGTACACATTTGTGTGCATGATTAGTGTACGGTCAAATCGGGGGCGTCACATTTGACCTGGCCAACCGGTGAGTTGACCTGCTGACTTCATCTTGACATTATGCTGGCGTCACCGCCGCACTGTTCTGGATAACGTTGTTTTAAATAATTAAGACAATTAGGATCTCGTTATCACTTTCACCCGGAGAGCCCCTTATTACTGATGATCGTCTGTTGCACGTGAAGACCCTGAAGATACTCTATGCTGATAACCCGAGAACTTGTGTTCATCGCTTTTTGCAATTCCCTTTCATCGATAAACTCCTATGGATAACCACGTATACTTGCCATTCATACAATGTTTCCCAAATGATCTTGTTATTACAAGATACCCCGAAATTCTCTCTGTTGTTCCGAGAATCCTTTGAGCTTACTACCTTGCTGTTCTTTGTCACCTGAATACCCCTACGGATAATCCTCGCACTTACCGAGTATCTGCTCATCCCCAAATGATTCATGTATTTCACAAAGTCTCGAAATACCATTCAATCTTCCGAAAATCCTCAGCAACCTATTGCTCTGGAATTTCTTGCTTGCTTTAATTATGATTAATCCCATAAGTCTGGTAATCCTATTGGCATCCTTTGTCATTATCTTGAGTCTGTTGATTCTATATGTTGCGATGCTCGCATTCCTCAGTCAAATCCTAGAATTCATCCTTTCGGCTCAGATGTCATTTGAACTGGAGCTGGTTCTCGACTAATCAAATTACTGTCGATTGTATCCCTAAGGCTATTCAACTTATCCATCCCTAATTAGAGCATTGCTTCGGATCCCTTGATTTGGAAATCATAATCCCTTTGCCTTTGAGCTTTGAGTTAGTCAGTTGTTTCTATAATCTGATCCCCTTGCATTCTTCTTCCTCTGGTGGAGTACCGTTGCTCACGTCAGATCCCTTGTGGACCACCAGATCCTTTGTTGGATTTTATCCGACAGCGTCCTTCATATTCAATAAGCCTGTGAGCTTTTCCTCGGATACATAATGCCTTTGGTAAATTGTATCCTCTGCTTTGTCAACCATGCTCTACTTTTGAGCTTGTGTTATTTACTCCTGAAGTTTGTAGTATATCTTTCTACGATGCCCCGATGGGTTGAAACTATGCCTTCCTTAATCTGTGAGAACCCGAAAGATTTTGCAGGACATACTTATCTGGTATTGCACCAGGTAAAACTTTCGACAACTAATGTCATTATCAAAATACGAGAGGCGAATGGAAGGTTATGCATTGAAGAAGTGGGAGTCGACCTTGAACCTTTGAGTTCATGCCCATGGGCACGATGTAGATCCTATCATGGAAGCTTCTCTTATAATAATTACCCCCTTGTAATAAGTTCATCTGGTATCCGTGGACGTGGTTCCGACCATGTTTCTCCTTGATTCCGTTTCTCGTGGAAGTTTGAGCACTTGTCTTCTGCAGGGCAATACCCTAGTCCAACCTTTACCTTGATCTGTCGTCGAGTATTACCCCCTGGTATCTCGAGATTATCATGGAACTGCATAACTTCTTATGAGTTCTTCATCAAGTGCTACATTCTCACTGATCCCAATTTTCCACGGGCTCTGAGTTATTAGTCACTCGAGAACACCGATAAGCAAATCGATTCCGCACTCCGATTCAATAACTCTAAGTAATTCTTGTTGCTTACGAGTGTAATAACCCTTCAAGTCATTCCTAGCCTTATCGGCTATATCATTATCGTGCAAACTTTTAACTGTGCTACCCGGTCCTTCCCGGAACACAACTTTCGGTGATGAGCTAAGCTTACGTCGATATTCCTCGTCATATTAGTTCGCCTTGAACAACAGGCTTGATTTCAAGTTTGTGCCTTCCCCTTGGTTCCATTAACCTATCGCTTCATCATTCCTTTGACTTGATGTCATCGCCGATCGATTACATCTTCGTGGAGCCTCTTGACAAAATTTGCCGTGAACATCATCAACATTTTGACTCCTTCCAGGATATCAATGGAATTCTTGATGATAAGTGCCATCCTCGTTCCTTGGTAATTTGAGTTACCATCGACAACAACCTTTCATTCCTTACATCACTAACTTGATCAAATTATGGAGCTCCTTGCTAACCAGCCTATGTTATGTTCTACCTTGGAGTATTACCATCTTTTATGTCAAGGATATTGTGAGGATTTCTCCACCTCTTGAGAATTCTTGATATAGTAATACTTCTCGCCATCTCTATTTGTTATCTGATCCCCGTGTTGTTTCTAAACGAAATACCGACAAATGATCTGTGATGTGTAAATTCTAAACTTCTAGCAACCCTAATGCTTTGAAGTTATTGGCCTATAGTTTCAGTCTACGTCTATGGCTTAATGAATCATCATTCGAACATTGATCGTGCTACCTAGCCCATATTTCGGTGCACCTTTCAACCAATGTTTAACTGTGTATGTTTTCCTCGAGCATACGTCATTAAGACATTCGATCTAGCTATGTTATCTCCTTGTTGACATAGTTGGGGAAATCCATGTCGGGGTAAACGGCCACGGGTAGCCTAACCGACTACCTCTGGCTCTTCAAGAAATTTATCAGGCCTTTGGGCCTTCAAGCACTCCAAGCGTTTGGGCCGCCTTCCATGGCCGGCTACCACTAAGGCCGACTCCCGGAAGGCGACCCAGCCTCACCGACTCCTCCCCAGGACGACTACGGGGTAGCCGACTCCAAGAAGCCGGCCAAGAAGGACGCCGACTCCTAGGAGCCGGCCAAGACCGCAACCACTCCTACATAACGACGACCTGACGGGGTATGGCCACAGTGCGGCTCACGACCCCCGAAGCCCGAGGCGGGCATGGCTACAGGAGGCCGTACGGGAGGGATGTCTCCCGTGCGGCTCGGCACTGTAGCCACGTTAGCTTCGACGTCATCCACGACCCACTCCTGTACGGCCCAAGGACTGCGGGCCCCTTCAGCAAGAGAGAGGCGTGAAGGCGGCCCGGCTC
Source organism: Triticum aestivum (assembly GCF_018294505.1). Lineage (NCBI taxonomy): Eukaryota > Viridiplantae > Streptophyta > Magnoliopsida > Poales > Poaceae > Triticum > Triticum aestivum. The sequence continues at coordinate 296,149,629 of NC_057802.1, read as the reverse complement.
TTCCTCGTCGGCCAAGAGCCTAGCCGGCCTCCAGAAGCCGGCCACTCCCTTCCTCGAAGCAGGAGCCCCATTAAGGAGACGAGACGAGGTGAGGCTACAGTGATAGCCCCCGAGGCGGCCCACTGTAGCCACGCTCACCTCGACAAAGCCCTCATCATCAGAGGCGCGGCTACAGTAAGCAGCCGCCGACAAAACCCTAGGCGGTGGGACCGGCCTGTCGACCAAGTAGCCGGCAGCCGGCGGGACCCAGCAGCCGGCGGAGAAGCCGGCGGGCGTAGACACTGACGGCTGGGACCAGATCCCAGACGGATTACCATTGTACCCCCGGGGGGTAGGCCTATATAAACCCCCCGGAGCGCCCATGCAAAGGGTTCGCACCTCAGCAGAGTTCGCTTCTAAGCATAGCACACACACACACCATAGATAGAGAGAAGCAAGAGCTAGCCTTGTTCTTCTTCTCCCTTGAACCCAACAGCTCTAGGAGCGATTGTAGCTACCCTTTATCGATCTAGTGATCATGCGGAGACCCCGTAGAGCAAGACTAGGGGTGTTATCTCCTCGGAGAGCCCCGAACCTGGGTAAGATTCGTCGGCGTGCATGTCTTCGCCTCATCCCGTTTCCAGGCACCGGTGACGTTTTATTGGCTCCCACAATGATAAGCCATCCCTTGGCATATGTCGCACCAACCACCCGACATTTGGCGCCCACCGTGGGGCCAGGTGCACCGTCGTCCGGAGACCTGTTCTGGACGGGAACCCTTTTCCTTCCCCACGAGCGCAGCCAGCCTGCTGCGCCCGATGGCGCTTGCCCCGACGCGCTGCAAGGCGTCGACGATGCCTGCGCAGCGAGCCGCCTCGCCGATCTGCTTGGCGAGACTTGCATCTCCGACGAGCCTGCGTCCGACGCAAGCACCGACTACCCCGAGAGCCGCCTCGTCAGCCTCCTCGACCAACTTCACGTCTCCAGCGAGCCCGCTGCGGACATGGAGTCGGTCGGCTCCACCGACCCGATGATCATCGACTCCGACACCGCGTCGCTCGACGCCTACCCCTCCGACGTGGTGGTCTTCGACGACCCCCTCCCTCGAGCTGACAGCGGCAGCAGCGCTGTCACCGAAGTGCTGGTCATCAGCCACGTCTCCAACTCGGGCAAGAACGCCCGCTACGCTCAACAAGCGGCGATGCACGACCTCTCCGTCCCCATCCCGGCCGACGCCGACGCCGAAACCCTGGAGGCACGCCGCCTTGCCCTCATCGCGGAGAGCAAGAAGATAGCCTCGATGAGACGCCTCACCGAGGCCCACCAGCGCGAAGTCGACCGCGCCGCCTTCGGGACGCCGCCGCCTAGCGGCCCGAGCCGAGCCGGCCTCGTCCAGAAGCGCGGCGCAGCTGTTGCCAGCATGCTGGGCGCAGATCGCCCCGTCTACGCCACCCCGCTCGAGAATCTGCGAGCCGCTCAGGCGGCTGCAGAGGAGCTCAATGGGCTGGGAGCCGATGAGCTCCCCTACATGACAAGACGGATCCAGCAGCTGATCGACGCAGCTGCAGAACGGCACGAAGCCGGCGCCCGAGCTGATAGCCATCCCCCGCGCCGGGAGCACGCTGCGACATCCCGCTCGCCGACCGCGAGCGGTGCGCACCAGAAGAAAGACAAGGAGCCGGCTGCCAGCCGCAGCCGGACTCGCATTACTATCGAGCGCGACGCGGATGGCCGCCCTCGAGCTGTAGAGCACCAGGGAAACCTGCCTCCTCCCCCGCCTCGAAGAGAAAGACGCCTCACTCCACCGCCTGTCACCCATCCGACTCTTGGCGACCGACTCGGCCGCCGAGAAGGAGTCGGCGAGAATGACGCCCGCCACAGGATCGACCGCCTTGCTCGATCCTTGGTGTTAGAAGAAGAAGTCGATGTCGGCCCGCCATGCTTTGGCCCCCGCATCCGCGACGAGCCCTTCCCCAAAGGGTTCTCTCTCCCCAGAGACACGCCCAAGTACAACGGCTCGGTGAAGCCGGAAGATTGGCTCATCGACTACTCCACAGCCGTCAGCATCGCCAACGGCAATCGGCGCATCGCTGCGAAGTATGTCCCCTTGATGCTGCAAGGCACAGCGCGCACATGGCTCAACAGCCTCAAGCCCTACAGCATCAACAGCTGGCTGGACTTCACCGAGGTTTTCGTCCGCAACTTCACCAGCACCTACAAGCGGCCTCCCAAGCCTCGCCAGCTCTCCCTCTGCGTCCAAGGGCCCAACGAGTCGACCCGCGACTACCTCATGCGATGGGCCGAGCTCCGCAACTCCTGCGAGGGAGTGCACGAGGTCCAGGCCATCGAGTACTTCACTGCCGGGTGCCGAGAGGGCACCCTCCTCAAGCACCGACTCCTCTGCGACGAGCCGGCTACCCTCGATGAGTTGCTGATCACCGCCGACAAGTATGCCACTGCCGACTCCTCCATGAAGACCGAGCTCCGAGTGGACGCCTCGGGGAAAGTGGTTGCTCCGGCTCCCAAGACGCCAGCTGGCGACCCTAACCGGCGCCCCTACCAGAACGACCACAAGCGCAAGGGCCCCATGCCGACTTCCTCCAGTCGGCAGGTGGCCACAATTGAAGACGAGCAGCCCGAGGAGCGGCCCGCTCCCAAGAAGAAGGGTGGCCGGCCGCCCTGGCAGCCGTCCTTCTCCTACGAACAAGCACTCGATGCTCCCTGCAAGTTCCACAGCGGCGCGAAGCCGTCCAACCATACGACACGGAAATGCCACTGGCTCACCCGCATCACCAAGGGCGAAGGGATGGTGCCGCCTCCGCCTCCCGGCCCGCCGCCTCCAGCTCCCCAGCAGCCGGTGGCCCGGCCGGCAGTCGGCGCCATCCAAGACGAGTTCCCCGAAGCGCATGACGCCTACGTCGTCTTCACAAGCCAAGTCGACAACAAGCGCAGCCGACACCCGCAACACCAAGAAGTAAACGCAGTCGCCTCTAGTACCGCCGAGTTCATGCACTGGTCGGAAAAGCCCATCAGCTGGAGCCAGGCCGACCACCCAGAGGTGATGCCTTCGCTTGGCTCCTACGCTATGGTCTTGGACGTCACCCTTGCGACGGAGAGGCGAGCTGCCAGATTTTCCCGCGTCCTGATAGACGGCGGAAGCAGTATCAACATACTGTACCGCGATACCATGGACAAGCTGAACATCAAAGCAAAGCAGCTCACGCCGAGCCGCACCGTCTTCCATGGTATCGTACCCGGCCTATCTTGCTCTCCAATCGGCAAGATCAAAATGGATGTTCTCTTCGGAGACAAAGATCACTTTCGCCGGGAAGCGATATGGTTCGAGGTGGTGGATTTGGAGAGCCCCTATCATGCACTACTTGGCCGACCTGCTTTGGCCAAGTTCATGGCTGTGCCCCTCTATGCCTACCTGAAGATGAAGATGCCGAGCTCGAAGGGGATCATCACGGTAGCCGGCGACTACAAGAAGTCCATCGAGTGTGCCATGGCCAGCAGCCGGCTGGCCGAGTCCCTCATGGTGGCGGAAGAGAAGAAGATGTTGGAGCGGGTTGTGGCCATGGCCGGCAAGCAGCCAGCCTTGTCCCCCAACCCCAAAGACTGTGAAGCGCAGGGCTCCTTCCAGCCTGCCAAAGAGACGAAGAAGATACCTCTAGACCCGGAGCACCCGGAGAGGTTCGCCGTGATTGGGGCGAACTTGGACAGTAAATAGGAAGGCGAGCTCACCGACTTCCTCCGTGAGAATCGAGACATCTTTGCATGGTCCCCAAAGGACATGCCGGGTGTCCCGAAGGATTTCGCCGAGCACAAATTACATGTCCGAGCTGATGCGAAGCCGGTCAAGCAACCCCTCCGCCGACTATCAGAAGATAAGCGAAGAATCATGGGAGAAGAGATAGCCCGGCTCCTTGCAGCCGGCTTCATCATGGAAGTGTTCTTTCCAGAATGGCTTGCCAATCCAGTTCTGGTTTTGAAGAAGAATAACAAGTGGCGCATGTGTATAGACTACACAAGTTTGAACAAGGCCTGCCCAAAGGATCCGTTTGCTTTGCCACGGATTGACCAAGTGATAGACTCCACAGCCGGATGCGAGCTGTTAAGTTTTTTGGATGCATACTCAGGGTATCATCAGATCAAGTTGGACCCGGCTGACCGCCTGAAGACTGCCTTCATCACACCCTTTGGAGCTTTCTGCTACCTGACAATGACATTCGGCTTGAGAAATGTCGGTGCCACTTTTCAGCGTTGCATGCAGAAATGTCTCTTGAAACAACTCGGCAGAAATGCCCACGTCTATGTAGACGACATTGTGGTGAAGACAGAAAAGCGCGGTACCTTGCTGGAAGACCTGAAGGAAACATTTGCCAACTTGCGCCGATTCCAGATCAAGCTCAACCCCGAGAAGTGCGTGTTCGGAGTGCCAGCCGGCCAGCTGCTAGGCTTCCTGGTCTCCGAACGCGGCATTGAGTGCAACCCTGTCAAGATCAAAGCCATCGAGAGGATGGAGATTCCCACCAAGCTGCGGGATGTGCAGAAGTTCACTGGCTGCTTAGCCTCCCTGAACCGTTTTATCAGCCGACTAGGAGAAAAGGCTCTCCCCCTGTACCGACTCATGAAGAAGTCCTCTCACTTCGAGTGGAATGATCAAGCCGACCAAGCCTTCCATGAGTTGAAGAAAATGTTGACCACTCCGTCTGTCCTGGCTGCGCCGACTGAGAAGGAGCCCATGCTCCTTTACATCGCCGCGACAAGCCGAGTCATCAGCACTGTTGTTGTGGTCCAGCGCCCGGAGGAAGGCCGAGCCCAGCTGGTCCAGAGGCCGGTCTACTATCTCAGCGAAGTACTGTCTAGCTCAAAGCAAAACTACCCGCACTACCAGAAGATGTGCTATGGGGTGTACTTCGCTGCCAAGAAATTGAAGCCCTACTTCCAAGAGCACCCCATCACGGTCGTGTGCACTGCCCCGCTCGCCGAGATCATAGGCAGCCGGGATGCATCCGGCCGGGTGGCCAAATGGGCCATTGCCTTAGCGCCCTACACGATTTTCTATCAACCCCGCACCGCCATCAAGTCGCAAGCATTGGCCGACTTCCTCGTCGACTGGGCCGAAACCCAGTACTTACCGCCGGCTCCCGACTCTACCCATTGGCGGATGCACTTTGACGGGTCCAAGATGCGCACCGGCTTGGGAGCCGGCATCGTCCTCACCTCTCCCAAAGGCGACAAGCTCAAGTACACGCTGCAGATCCACTTCGCCGCCTCCAACAACGTGGCCGAGTACGAGGCGCTCGTACATGGGCTCCGGCTAGCCAAAGAGCTCGGCATACGCCGGATCCTGTGCTACGGCGACTCAGACTTGGTGGTCCAGCAATCATCTGGCGACTGGGACGCCAAGGACGCGAACATGGCAAGCTACCGTTTCCTCGTCCAGAAGATGAGCGGATACTTCGAAGGGTGCGAGTTCCTTCACGTGCCAAGGGCCGACAACGACCAAGCAGATGCCCTAGCACGGATCGGCTCCACCCGACAAGCCATACCGACTGGCGTCTCCCTCCAGCGCCTCCTCAAGCTGTCCATCAAGCCGTCTCCAGAGTCGGATTCCATCTTCGTACCGCCTGCGCCAGAAACAGCCGGATCCGGCTCAAGAGATCCCACAGGCGGCACGGGGACTTCGACGACTGCCCCGGGGACTGACGTAGTCGCACCCGGCCCAGGGACTTCAAAACCCGGCCCCGGGACTGCAGCAGTCGGCCCGGGGACTGCAACGACACAAGAAGCGGTGGTCGACTCCAATGCAACACCCAACCCACCCACCCGAGTCATGGTGGCCACATTAACAGCAGAAGAAGTCACAGCTCCCTCATGGGCCCAGCCCATCCTCAAGTTCCTAGTCAGCAGAGAGCTGCCGGCTGATGAGATCGCAGCAAGACTAGTGCAACGACGAGCCGCAGCATACACAATAATCAACAGGGAGCTTGTGAAGCGCAGCGTCACTGGAGTCTTCCAGCGCTGCGTCGAGCCAGAAAAAGGAGTGGCAATCCTCAAAGACATCCACCAAGGCGAATGCGGCCATCACGCCGCCTCAAGATCCCTCGTGGCCAAGGCTTTCCGCCATGGGTTCTTCTGGCCGACTGCCTTGGAGGATGCTAAAGAAATAGTCAAGAGCTGCAGAGGATGTCAAGTCTTCAGTTCCATACAACACCTACCGGCTTCTGCCCTCAAGACCATTCCCCTCACCTGGCCTTTTGCCGTCTGGGGACTGGACATGGTGGGCCCTTTCAAGACAGCCCGCGGTGGCTTAACACATCTACTCGTTGCTGTGGACAAGTTCACAAAGTGGATTGAAGCCAAGCCAATTAAGAAGCTGAACGGGCCGACTGCCGTGACATTCATCACCGACATCACTACTCGGTACGGCGTGCCGCACAGCATCATCACCGACAACGGCACGAACTTCGCCAAAGGTGCACTGGCACGTTTCTGCGCGACACAGGGCATCCGACTGGACTTAGCGTCCGTTGCCCACCCGCAGTCAAACGGCCAGGTCGAGCGAGCAAATGGACTTATCCTCTCCGGCATCAAGCCCCGACTGGTTGTGCCACTGGAGCGATCGGGCGGCTGCTGGCTCGAAGAGCTGCCGGCTGTCCTCTGGAGTCTGCGCACTACACCCAACAAGTCAACCGGCTTCACTCCATTCTTCCTTGTGTACGGTGCCGAGGCCGTCATCCCAACAGACATCGAGTTCGACTCGCCTCGGATCACCATGTACACAGAGGAGGAAGCCAAAGAAGCAAGAGAAGACGGCGTCGACCTACTGGAAGAAGGCCGGCTGTTAGCCCTCAGCCGGTCCACCATCTACCAGCAAGGCCTGCGCCGCTACTACAACCGTAAGGTCAAGCCAAGATCCTTCCAAGAGGGCGACCTTGTGCTCCGGCTGATCCAGCGAACAGCCGGCCAGCACAAGCTCTCGGCCCCTTGGGAAGGCCCCTTCGTCGTCAGCAAGGCACTCGGCAACGACTCCTATTACCTGATCGACGCGCAAAAGCCAAGAGCACGCAAGAGAGACGACTCCGGCAAGGAGTCGGAGCGACCATGGAACGCAAACCTCCTAAGACGATTTTACAGCTGAAAAGTAGTATGTATAACGCTACCCCTTTTGTATTAAATTACAAACCAACAGGCTTCCCGAACAGTACTCGGGGACTACCTTTTATTTATCTATGAATGACGAGTGTCATATCCATGAATGTATTATTACATTTTGAATTCTTGTCCGGCACCGGGTCCGACTAGTCGGCCCGGGGACTGGCCGCCTTGAGCTATATTCTAAGTTCTTCCCGAAGTCAGCAAAGTAGTGCGCCGGCTCCCAAGTCCTCTCTTGTTGAAAGTCGCAGATCAAAGAACTGACTGTCCGACTAGCAAGAGAGAAGACAGAAAGGACACCCACACGAAAAACGGCTAAGGAACAACTAGCCTATATAGCAAAAAGACGGCCTCCATATATGCCTGCCGGCTGTCTCAGCAGCCGGCTGGCCGGCTTCCTAAAAAACTTAGCTTAAGTCCGGCAGAGCTAAAAATACTTCCCCCTCCCCAATCGGCCAGGCACTCCTCGGCTACAGATTGCAGAGCAACTGTTTGACTACGGAGGCGGCAACCAAGGGAGGGCGGCTAAGGAAAAAAGCAGAAGGACAAAAAGCAAAAGTACAAGGAAAGACCGATTGCATAACTTATATACATAAAGCCGGCCACAGGCCGGCAACAGACTTAAGTTTGAATACACCCAGTGGGTGGAATTGTGCAGACTTAACCAAACATTGTTCAAAAGTAACAAGACAGGAAAACAAAAGAAAGAAGACTAAGGCGCGACTTGGAGGCCGAGCTGGTCGGTGAAGACAGCTCGTCGGCTGAAGGAGTGGCCGCCTAGCTGGTCCCGGCTTGACCACCTCCCGCGGCAGGAGACGCACTCGCACGCGACGTAGTGCTGGAGGCGCGGTCAGGCTGGCCGGCTTCTCCACCAGCCAGCTCGGCGTCTTCACCCTCCTCCTCCTCCTCGCCCTCGTCGCTGGAGTCGATCTCCTTCGCCGAGTCCTCGCCATGCGCCGGGTCCAGCCCGAACCAATCTTCTGGCTGGGCGACTCCATTATCGTCCACCTCGGGGGCGAAGACGTTGGTGTCGGTGTAATCGGCGATCGCTGAAGCCCGCCGAATGATGGCCGGCCGCGCCGGCTCCAGCTCCGTGTCGGCTTGCTGCCGCCAGGTCGCCAGCTGGTCCAGGTTCAGGCCGGGTTACCAGGCCTTGACGAACTCCAGCGCCCGCCTGGCGCCGGAGCGAGCCGCGGACGCCTTCCAAGCCTCGAAGCGGCCCACTGCCACCTCCAGCCAGTCGGCGGTCCGACTGGGGGTACGAGGGACCACTTGGCCGGGCCAGAGGGCGGCCAAGACCTGCGATCCCGCGCGCTGAAGCCGGCGGAGCAGCCTGTGAGCCGGCTGGATGCGAGCCTGGATCGCCAGGAGCTGTTCCTCCAGCGAGCGGCCGGCGGTTGGCGAGATCTCGAAGCCGGCTTGCCTCTTCGCCTGGCGACGGGCTTCGACGGCCTGGTTGGCGGCAGTGGAATAGCCGGGGAAGTACTCTGCGCGAAGAAGAAAAGGAAAGAAAAACACCAAAATCAGAAAAAACAAGTCAAATGGAAGATGGCAAGAAAGGACGAAGGGGTAGATGACTTACCGTCAACCAGGTCCTCAATCTGGCCAGAGCCAAAGACCAGAGTCTGCTTGACCTCTGCCCAGCCGGCCGCCTCCGTCTCGAACTTGGCCTGGAGGGCGGCCTCGCGATCCTGCGCAGCCTTCAGCGCAGCCTTGTGGCCTTCCTCCTGGTCGGCCAGCTTCTTGACCAGGCGGTCGCGCTCCTGCACCAAGGCGGCGAGCTCCGCGTCCTTGGCACGAAGAGCAGTCTGGGATTCCCCCAGCTGTGCCCTCAGACTGGCGTTGGCCGCTGCAGAGATAGAAGAAGAAGAACAACAATAAGGAATGATCAAGGAAGATCCGAGCCGACTGCTCAGCAGTCGGCCCGAATCTCGGGGACTACACCCAGTGGGTGCGCTGACGCGCCCCCACATGAGAAAAAGATCAAGTCACATACCTCGGCTTTCAGTGAGATCGGCGGTCTTCTGAGTCAGCTCCCGAGCCTGGGAGTTGAAGGCGGCCGCTCAGAGGTTGTGGTAGTCCTGCAAGACGGACAGAAGACCGACGTGATAACAAAAGCAGCAAAAACAAAATCTCCAAGAAGTTCCAAGCCGCCTGCTCAGCAGCCGACTCGGAACTCGGGGACTACACCCAGTGGGTGCGCTGACGCGCCCCCATGAGAGAAATCAAGTTCAAGAAAGAACAGGATGAGAATACTAACCCGGGATGGCTGCCCGCGTGGCGAGGAATTCGTCGGTGAACTGCCTCAGCGCCGCGGCTTGGCTTTGCAGCCGGGTCCGGACGTCTTGTGCAGCGACGTTCACCACGGCTGACCCTCCGCCCGGCGTCCACCCCGAGGTAGCGCTGGCCGCCTCCGCGTCTCGGGCCGACGAGCTGGAGCCCACGGCCGGCTGTGGCTCCGATGCAGCCTTCTGCGGTTCAGACGCGGCCTTCCCTGCACGCCGGCTTGGCGGAGCCCAGACCGCCACCTCAGCCCCCGCGGCCGGCTCGCCCTCCGCCGACTGTGCGGGCGCAGGCTCAGGCTGGCGGCCTTGGGTCGCCCTAGTCGGAGGAGTCGGCCCCAGCGCCTCCCCCAAGATGACGACGTCGTCGCCGCTTCCTCCCAGCCCCGGCTGGGAACCGCTGGCTCCCCCTGGCGAGGGATCCACGTCCCCGGGCGCCATGGTGCGCAGGGGGGTGACCATCAAAGCCTCCCCTGCTGCCGCTTCGGCCTCGGCCTCTGCCTGGGCCTTGGCTGCGGCCTCGGCGAGCGCCTTCGCCGCCTCCTCCTCCCGAGCCGCCTGGGCGGCGGCTGCCCTCTGTGCCTCCGCCTCCCGCGCTTCCTGCTCCTCCCGCGTCTCCCGCGCGTTCCTTTCCGTCGCCTCCAGGAGGGCGGCGCGGGGATCTACGCGACGGGTGGTGCTCCCAGAGCCCCCTAGCGACTCGATGACGGAGCCGGCGGCCGCCCGCTCAAGTGACAGCGGAGCTCTGACCATTGAAAAAGAAGACGAAGATTCAAGAACCACCAAAGGAAAGAAAGAAGGACAGTACATAGAAAGAGAGAACTTACGCCGACACAGTCTGCGGCTGCTTCACCACTTTGCGGAAGCGAGCCGCCTTCGCGGCCGCCTCTTCCCGCATGGTGGCCGCCGCCCCACCCCTGGGCTTCTTTGTCCGGCTACCGAACATGCCCTGGGTGGCGCGACGTTTCTGGCCTCTACCCCGAGCAGGCTGCGCGCCGGAAGAGCCCGCGCCGCGTCCGGAGGCCGGCTGGCGGGGCGGGACGGCTTCGGCTTCGTCCTCGTCCGGCCAGTCGTCGAAGGTCGCGGTGAACCCGGAGCCGCCTGCTTCGCCACCGGCTTGGCCGCCGGCCGGCTCGACAGCGTCCTCCATATGGACCGCCCCCAGGTCAGGGTCCTCCTGGTCGTGTTCGGTCCGGTCGGGGACGAAGCGGCGCTCCACGTCTGTCCCGCCGGCCGGCCGAAGCAGAGGACTCTATCAAAAGAGCAAGCCGACTGAGTTAGAGTCGGCCTAGAGGAACTCGGCGACAAAGCTGAGAAAGAGAAAGAAAAAGAGACGAGGGGAGCGTACCGTAGGCGGAGGATTGGCGCGGCTGTATGGCTCCTTGCCGAATTGCCAGTCTTCGGAAAGCTGGCAGTTGGCGAGGTAATTCACCATGTCGGCGGTGTCGGGCTGCGGCATCTCCTTGGTGCAGATCCGGCTCGGATCGAGCTGGCCGCTCATCTGACAGATCAGATGAGGCCGGCTCTGGAGCGGAAGGACCCGGCGCGTGACGAACGCGGCCAGGAGGTCGGGCCCCGCCAGGCCCTCCGACTGGACCATCACCCGCAGGCGGGCGATGGCGGCGTTTCCTCCCTACGACAGCGTCACCACCCGGAAGGACCACTGGGGCAGCCTCCCCGCCGGTGGGCCGGCTACGTAAGCCGGCAGGTTGAGGTAGTCGCCCCGGGGAGCGATGCTCCGCACGTAGAAGTGTGACTTCTGCCACTTCTTCACCGATTGGATCAGCGTGATGATGGGGAAGGGGTTGTCGGCGCCTGATCTCCGCGACGCGATGAAGGCGCCGGTCTGAGCCGGCACGCCCCGCACGCGCGTGCCCAGCTTCGACTGGAAGAACTCCCCCCAGAGCTCGAGGGTGGGGAGGACGCCAAGATAGCCCTCGCACAGGGTGACGAAGGCCGACAGCAGCACCACTGCGTTGGGGGTGAGGTGGTGCGGCTGGAGCTGATAGAATTCCAGCCAGGAGCGGAAGAAGGCGCTCACTCGCAGGCCAAAGCCGCGCAGGAAGTGCGAGCGGAAGACCACCCGCTCGCCATCCCGCGGCGCCGGCATGACTTCCTTCTCCGGCGCGAGGCGGACCTCCACTTTGTCCGCGCTGGGCAGACGCCGGGTGTCGCGGAGGAAGTCGATGTGGTCGTTATGGACGATGGAGCCATCCCAATCCCCGCCAAGCTGCTCTACGTGGGGAGGCATAGCGGAAGTTAGCACGGCGGCGGAGGAGCGTGCGGAGGAAGAGCGCGGCGGCGAGGCGCTGTCGTGAGAACGAGCAAGGCAAGAAGACGGAGGAAGTAGGAGGAGCGTGCGGGGGCCTGCCGCCCTCCACCTCCCCCTACTTATAGCCTCACGCGGCCGAAGAGGCCGGACGTGGGGGGAGACGTGGGATTAACTGCGCCCACTCCCCCCACGTCTCGCGTTTATTACGCATAAGTGCGAGCCGAAACTGCCGCACGGAACGTGCAGGTGGTTTCGGGATACAAAGGATCCTCGCCTGGGCCGGGGCGTGGACGTGGCGGGCCCCCTCCCTGCGGCGACGTCCCGTCACGCGCGTGGGCTGGCAGGCTTTCCGGCCACGTGGCACGCCAACGGCCTGAGGCCGGCCCGCGGCCCGGTGCACGTCCCTGCGGGTTCCCGCCCCCCGACTCCAGAAGAATTCGACTAAGGCGACGCGCCTGACCAAGGCCGGCTCCTAGCTGCCGGCTTGTCACGATAGGAAGCTGACCGAGCTTCTCGAACCCCACTCCACCTCGAAGCCCAATCAGCTTCGGGGACTACTGTCGGGGTAAACGACCACGGGTAGCCTAACCGACTACCTCTGGCTCTTCAAGAAATTTATCAGGCCTTTGGGCCTTCAAGCACTCCAAGCGTTTGGGCCGCCTTCCATGGCCGGCTACCACTAAGGCCAACTCCCGGAAGGCGACCCAGCCTCACCGACTCCTCCCCAGGACGACTACGGGGTAGCCGACTCCAAGAAGCCGGCCAAGAAGGACGCCGACTCCTAGGAGCCGGCCAAGACCGCAACCACTCCTACATAACGACGACCTGACAGGGTATGGACACAGTGCGGCCCACGACCCCCGAAGCCCGAGGCGGGCATGGCTACAGGAGGCCGTACGGGAGGGATGTCTCCCGTGCGGCTCGGCACTGTAGCCACGTTAGCTTCGACGTCATCCACGACCCAATCCTGTACGGCCCAAGGACTGCGGGCCCCTTCAGCAAGAGAGAGGCGTGAAGGCGGCCCGGCTCTTCCTAGTCGGCCAAGAGCCTAGCCGGCCTCCAGAAGCCGGCCACTCCCTTCCTCGAAGCAGGAGCCCCATTAAGGAGACGAGACGAGGTGAGGCTACAGTGATAGCCCCCGAGGCGGCCCACTGTAGCCACGCTCACCTCGACAAAGCCCTCATCATCAGAGGCGCGGCTATAGTAAGCAGCCGCCGACAAAACCCTAGGCGGTGGGACCGGCCTGTCGACCAAGTAGCCGGCAGCCGGCGGGACCCAGCAGCCGGCGGGACCCAGCAGCCGGCGGAGAAGCCGGCGGGCGTAGACACTGACGGCTGGGGCCAGATCCCAGACGGATTACCATTGTACCCCCGGGGGGTAGGCCTATATAAACGCCCCGGAGCGCCCATGCAAAGGGTTCGCACCTCAGCAGAGTTCGCTTCTAAGCATAGCACACACACACACCATAGATAGAGAGAAGCAAGAGCTAGCCTTGTTCTTCTTCTCCCTTGAACCCAACAGCTCTAGGAGCGATTGTAGCTGCCCTTTATCGATCTAGTGATCATGCGGAGACCCCGTAGAGCAGGACTAGGGGTGTTATCTCCTCGGAGAGCCCCGAACCTGGGTAAGATTCGCCGGCGTGCATGTCTTCGCCTCATCCCGTTTCCAAGCACCGGCGACGTTTTATTGGCTCCCACAATGATAAGCCATCCCTTGGCATATGTCGCACCAACCACCCGACAATCCATCTTTTGGAGATCTCAACGGATTGTCGCTGAGTCAATCAGTCACCTCCTCACCTCCCCTTGATTTAATGATGGACCCTTGTTCAGAACTCGCTTCCATAGTTCATTTCCCGAGGATCTTACAATGTCGTCTCGTCAATTTGTTTTGCACCTTTCTTCTCAGGCATCCTGAGTCTGAGGTATCCAAACACCGTTCATATCTGAATCTCGGTCATATATGATGGTTGGAACATTTTTCCAAGAGTTATAACACTGGTCTACTATGACCCAATAAGGTGATGATACCCAGCACACCTGGCGGGAGGACCTATTGTTATAAGTTTTTCTTTTTAGCAAGGTTAGCTATTCTTCCATGAGGAAATTGTAAGACTTATTCTAAAGTTGTTCCTGATGGATCCTTTTTGTTTCCAAATTCTGATCTTCACCTGTTGACCATGTCAATGCTATCTCAAAGCATGTCTATGGTACTCCGATTTTCAACAAGAACATTTGAAGCCCAATACTAAATGTTTCTTGTTCAATTATCCAAACACCGCTGTATGGGTGATGTCATGAAATTCCTCTCCCCTTACCTAAATGGTTTTCTACTTTCTATCCTGTCATGGATATGATACGCTGCTTGTCCTTGGGAAGGATATACCCCGGAAATATGTGTTTAAACACATTTTCCTTTCCATTCTTCTGTTTAATCTGATAATCATATTTTCCTTTTCATTGTTTGGTTTAACCTTTCTGGTGATCTATATGATCTAAGCAGTAATATTCTCCTGCTTATGTAAACACCTCGGTGTACAACTCTGTCAGTAAGACCCTGTTACTATTGTTGGTGACATTTCGGTAACCACCGATGGACGAGAACTTTTCCTAATGGTCCGCCTCGTTTGAACGAGCAGGAAAATGGTTCTCTTTGTCCCTCGCCCTTGGTACCAACGTGTTGCCGACATAACTGACAGGGTGTTCCCTGACATGCCTTGCTATCATGACCGTGCAAGATGTCACTGCTCCTATAAAAAAACCACATGGTGGGCCCATAACCCACAGTTCCACAGGATCGAAACCTGACTCTCCTGTACACCCCCGGTTTCCAAAGTTATTCCTCGCGCTTGACTTCTTATGTAACTCACGGGCCACCTGCCTAGTGATCTACACTGGTACCAGACATAATACTTATTCCGATTGCTTTGAACCCCTTTCACACTCTGTTTCAGGCAATGAACGATTGCCTATCCGCTCGAAACTTCTTATTGCACTGTCCTAGTTTGCTCTCGATGTGTTTACTTTGTTCAACTCGAGAGATACTCATATGTTCATTCTTGGGATACCCCCAGATGATTTTCCCTTATAACATCCTGTCGTTGTAGAGCTGCCCCTTACCTATTCGTAAGTACGATGGAGTTCCCGAAGAAAGGACGACAGCTTTATCATGATGACCTGAAACAGCAGAATGAAGACATCAATGTAATGGATCAATCTCTTCGAGAAGAACCACCAAGACCAAGAACACTCCCTAGAATTTCGTAACCCGAACCTTCCCCCTTTACTTCCCTCTTAAATCTCGGGACGAGATTTCTTGTAGTGGAGGAGAATTGTGACGCCCGGATAATTATGCTACAGTAAACCTACGCTAATGATGCCACGTCACCTCTGTTAGAGTTGATAATCTCGCGTTAGTTCAAAACCGGATCAAAATTCAAATTCAAAATATGGCAAACAACAAAAGTTTCCAAATATTAAAACTAAAATGTTGGGGTGTTGCCAAATAATGCATAGGTAATTATTGTGGAGAAACCACACCTTTATAAAATGTTTAAATAATATCAAATGGTAATAAAACAGTAGCAAAACTATTATTTAAATACTTTAAATACTCAACAATTACAAACTATTTTATTTTAGGTGCCAAGTTAATTGTGGCAGTGGACTAATTATTAATACTAAATTAGGTGCTCATTTGGCATTTTACAAAACTAAAAAAATGTAACTAAAATAAAACAGAAAAGAAATAAGATACAAAAAAACAAAAGGAAACTAAAATACAATAAAAGTAAACGTTAAAAAAAAGGAAGAGAAAAGCCCCTCCCCTCCCCTGGGCCACTTGGCCCAGTTGGCCTGCTGGCCCAGCAGCCCACCTCCATCCCTCCTGCTACCTCGCTACAGTGAGGGCAGGGGGCGTGGAGGCCATCCGTCGGCCGACCGACGCCGTGGAGGCCATCTGCCGGCTCCCCCTCACCTACAAGACCACGGCGCCCCTCCCCCTCGAACCCTAGGACGCCCTGCCTCTTCCCCCTTCCTCCTCGCGCCGCGCCTCGCTCTCCCTCGACGCGCCCGCTCGCCCGAGCTCGCGTACGCCATGGCCGTCGACGCCATCACGGCCACCGTGCTCCCCGCGCCGTACGAATTTGTCTTGAAGCATCCTCGTCATCGTCTCCTTCGTCCCCGACCATTGAATCAAGCCGGGAGGGCCTGTACGCTCGCCATCAAGCTCAAGTCATTCGCGTACATCGCCGGCCGCCGTCGCCGATTGCCTCGTCTTCGGTCCACCTCAGGCCTCCTCGTCACTTCCGTTGGAACCGTGGTGAGCTCTTCTTCCAAAACCCCCTCTCCCCCTGTCGATTTCGTCGCCGTAGACGCCGTCCCCGAGTTCGTCCGAACCCCCCGCGTACGCATACGCGTACATGCGTGCTGGAGCCGCCACTGCTACGGTCTGCTCACTGCTGCTCCCTGGCCGCGCCCTGGGCCTTGCCCCGCGCCCGTCTGCGCGTGTGGCCGCCGCGCCCCGGCCGTATGCGCACGTCGCCCGCTGTTCCCGCGCTTGTCGCTACTGCTCTCTGCTCCTTGCTGCCGCTGCTATATGCTGTTGCTGCTGCCGGCGCCCGTGCGCCGTTAGCCGTTGTGCCTGACCGCCGTGGCCTCCCTTGTCCGTCCGCGCGCGTGCCCACTCCCGCAGCTGCCCGCCCGTGCTTGCGGCCGCTCCTGTCGCTGCGTTTTGCTGCTTTGCTGCCACTGCTACAGTAACTGAATGTTACTGTAGCGCTGGCTAGCTTTTGCTATTTCTACCTTCTTAGCTCTCTGGATGGCAACAAAACTATGGTCAAACAAAGTCTAACTTCATTGAAATTAATTTGTGTTGGGAGTACACATGACAACCTCCAAATTATTCCATTGGACCAAATTACGCCACCTCCTCGTCGGTGGTGTCGCGGACGAGCTGCTTCTCCTCACGGACAGGCCGCTCCGACAAACTGTCGAAGAACTCCTGCACCCGCGCCGCGTCCGGCTCGGCCCAGGTCTGGTCGAGGCCGTGGGCGTCGAACACAGGCATCATGGCGATGATGGAGGTCCGGGCGGAGTTGTTGCACATGGGGACCACGGCCGCCGGCAACTTGAACGGCTTGCTGGCCTCCTCAACCTTGCCGGCCTTTTTCTTGTCGGCCTTGCCTGGTTTGTTGATCTTGAGCTGGAACAGATACGAGTAGAGGGACGCGTGTTGCAACACTATGAAGTTCTGATTCAGACCAGGGCGCAACCTCATGACGTCCGCCGCGTTCCGGAAATCCCAAGCCGACCTCCCTTTGTTATGCAGAGGGGCAACGAGGCGGCGGATGAAATCGGCCCCGATCATCTCCAAGGTAAGTCCGGCAGACTTGAGGCGGTGGATTTTGGTGATGGCAACTGTGAGCTTCTTGTCCCGAGGATCGAGGCTACCCCAGTTGCCGCGGCGGACCACTTGCGCTTGCGGGGGTGCAGAATGGGTGCGGCTCCTTCTCCACAATCTAGCACCACCTGTGCCGCCACTCCTCCCATTTCTCTTTCTGGGTCCCGTTTGGGTATGTCTCCTTGCAACAAGCCATCGGGGTCCAAGTGACGCAACCGGACAGCGCCCCTCCTGGCTGGATGCGAGGGAGGAAATAGTGGCTAAAGAGCGCCGTGTTGGGGGTCACCCCGGCAAAGTTCTCACAGAGGTGAGCAATGGTGGCCATACACGCCACGGCGTTCGGCGTGAAATCCAAAAGATGGACGTCGAAGGTGTACATAATGTCGATGAAGAAATCCGAGAATGGGGGACAGAGCCCGCAGTAAAGATAATTGACAAAGAAGGGATATCGATATGGACCTGGCGTGCCGTTGGGTCCGGGGATGACACGGGTGGCGGGATGCCCCGTCGTCTCCCTCCCCCACATGAACTGGAACCGCTCCTTAAGCACGCGCGCGTCGAGCCCAGGAACAAAGAAGGCATGCTCCCTCCGCTTTGTCACCAGTGCATCCTCCACCTCCTCGCTCCCATGGAGCGCCCCCTTGTTCTTGTTCTTGTGCGCCATGGCAGCCAACGTAGGGCAGGGGGCCGAAAGCGGTGAGGGCGCGGTGGCGATGGGCGGAGAAAGGGAGCTTTGGATTGGGCTCGAGGAAGAAGAAGGGGCGGCGGTTTCCTAGATTGGAATGGGCAAAAGGGGTAAATGAGCAGCGCCCCTGCAGTCTCCTCTTTTTATGGGGAAGGCGCGGGGCTGCCTCTTTACTATTCGGTGTGAAGGCATTGGCGCCTGCACAGGCGTGCTACAACCACTCCACGCACGACCCCCACGACGCGCACTCAATGTAGGCCGTGGGGAAGCGCAGCGGACGAGAAGATTATGGCAGTTGTTCCCCTGCCACGCGTGCCCGTGCACTGTTTGGGCCTGGCCCAACGACGCCTCGCACCCGTGTATGGCCCAGGCCCGGGGGCTCCTGTTGGTGTGCTAAAGTTTGGGCTCCTCAGCACCCCATACTTATGCACGGGCAGTCATAGCCACACCCACGGCGAGGCCTGAAGGGGGCGACCAAGAACAAGATACAAGGTGAGAAAAAGTAGTCAAGCCAGAGACCAGAAGACAGAGGATGAGCCGGACCCCCGTCAAGATCCTTGCCAGGACGGCTCGCGAGACCCCGGCGAGATCCTTGCCGGGGACGATTTGCGGATCACTCACAAAGGCACCCTTGAGGTTGAGAGCTCTGACACCATCGACAATGTTAAAACCAAGATCCAAGGGCGCGCGCGCGTAGTGGCGTGCAGATCTTTGTGAGGGCCTGAAGACGAGGCTCCGGCAAGATCCTTGCCAGGGACGTCCGCGAAGCCCCGGCGGGATCCTTGCCGGGGGCATCAGCAAGACCGCGGCAAGACTCCGCCACCCCATCACCACTCCATCACAGTGGCCAGCCTGCCAGCCTAGCAATCACCTGCGTGGTGATATGCAGATCTTCGTGAAGACCCTGCCACCTCTCCAGCACAACAGCTGGCCAGCCAACTTGGCACTGCATGCCTCGTCGGCGTGGACGCGTGTCAAGACGGGGCGATGCGGCAACGGACGGGACGGGATCTCCTCCCGTCACCGATAAAGCTAGAGGGCACATAAGCAGTGCATTTATGGTGTTTGTCCTAAGACGCCAGCGATAAACATAGGTACTGTAGCAACTTTACACCTCCTGTATGTCGTTGTGGCAGCTCCTTGGACATATAAAAGGAGGCCCACGACGTACTGGAGGAGGATTTGTCGTGGAATTGTCACGGCAGATGTCCTTAGTGTCAGGACTTAGTCGCGAGGCCAGCGCGTCTATGTGGTAGCTTGAGAGGGGTTTATTGGGATGAGAGACGCAGGGCGGTTCAACGCACAAGACAAGGGTTTAGACAGCTTCGGGCCCCGGGAAACATCATCCGGTAATAGCCCTACATGCTGTTTGAGGCTAGGTCTCATTATGCTCATGAGAGAGTCATCGGTAAGCCGGCTCTTTGCGTCTAGCCTTAGAGATTGTTTCTTGTTGCTCGTCCCTCTTTGGGGTGCCCTGCCCCTCCTTATATAAGTTAGAGGGGCGGGTTACATGTGGAGTCCTAGTAGGACTAGGACTAGTCTATCTTCTCTTACAAGTTAATTACAAGTTCGGGTCTTGTTTCCTTGTAAAGGAAATATTCGTCATCCCTTTCCTCTTAATCCGGCCCATCATAACAAGAGACGGCCTTCTGGGCTTTGAGCCTTGTTGT
Organism: Triticum aestivum; assembly: GCF_018294505.1. Taxonomy (NCBI): domain Eukaryota; kingdom Viridiplantae; phylum Streptophyta; class Magnoliopsida; order Poales; family Poaceae; genus Triticum; species Triticum aestivum. Next base: position 296,130,180 of record NC_057802.1, on the reverse strand, counting down.
CCATCTGACCCGCCCGCCGGGTTACTAATGAGTCGCCAAGATCGGGCAGGTTATCTGTGAATCGCCAAGCTCCGGGCGGGTCACCAGTGAGTCGCCAATTCCGGCCGGGTCATACCGCGGGATATATCCCCGACATTAGCCCCTAGTTTAATTTGGATTTATCCATGTTAAACTAATCCTGTAAAATAAACACAAGAACAAACTTGATAGGTTGTGCTCTGGGTTAAATTTTGTAAGCCGGCACCTGATCATCTTTAAATCCTTGTCATTTCTTTCTTGATACATGCCCATGAACTCATAGAAAATCTCCTTTAGTAGATATGTTCAAACTTTGTGAATGCAAAAAATCCAGATACTTCTTTTGAGAAATCCGGGTCAATAGGCCAGCTTCAGAGTCAATTTGCTGGCATTGGTCTCTTGTAGAGAAATATTGTAAGAAACAATCCACTTGAATCGGCTTTCAATGCTCTGACTTGACAAAAATATTGGTCTTCAAATATTCAACTTATATTCATCCGGCTTAAAGATACAAAACTTGCCGGTTTATAAGTACCAAAATTGCCGGGTTATAAATAGATGATGCCAAGTCATAATTGTCGCCGACGCCGGTTTATGATTGTTAATGACGCCGGTTTACAGACACAGGGTCATAATGATTGGTGACACCGGATCAATCTGGTTTTGCTCAAAACAGAGAAATTGAAGATATTTCTTTGATAATAATATAATACCTGTAGCCCCCAAGTCTTGAGCAGAACAAAGCGATGGCTTAAGACTTGCTTCAATATGAATACTGCCACTTTGAAGAAATCCATGTTGTTCATCCCAATCACTAGTAAAAACTGAATATTCCATATTATGTAGCCCCCAAGTGCCGGGTTGTCATGCTTGCAGCAACCTGGGACTTGTAATTGCCTGATTCTCAAAAACTTCAACCAGTGTAGCCCCCAAGGGCCGGGTTGTCATGCTTGCAGCAACCTGGGACTTGTAATTGCCTGATTCTCAAAAACTTCAACCAGTGTAGCCCCCAAGGGCCGGGTCATTATGCAATAATGAGCAGGGACTTTATAAATATGATCATGTAAATTTGAACAGCAATGTGTAGCCCCCAAGGGCCGGCTTAGTAAGATAATACTGAGCTGGGACTTTTCATTGAAAATAATCATATGATGTAACCCTCACCATGGGGCTTGAACCCACGTCCACAAGGTTAAGAGCTTTGTGCTTTACCAACTAAACAGTGGATCCTTCAATATAATGGATTAAGACTTATGTACCTTGAATTGTTGACAGGAGCAATTGGTAGCCCCCAAGGGCCGGTTTATCATATTATGATGAGTCGGGTCTTCAACAAGGCCAATAAAAAGTAATCTTGCATTAGCCCCCAAGTGCCATGGTGCATGCTGGCAGTGACATGGGACTTGCACATTTGATGTAATCTCAATTTAAATAATGTAGCCCCCAAGTGCCGGGTTGTAAGCCTGCAGCGACTCGGGACTATTCCTTCCATTGTAGAATAAATCATATCCATTGATAAAATAATAGCCATTGCGCTGAAGCGACTTTGAAAACCTCAATCATAATATTAGTTTCTGATAACCATAATAAAAATCCAGCCATGTTGGCTATTAATGATTCCAAATACCTTATCTGTTGACAAGTAAATCCGGAGTTTAAATACCCGGCGGCTCTTGGCTGATGGCAATTTTATTACGCCTCCATTGTAAGCCGGACTTTTTACAACCCGGCGGCTTATAGCCTTTGAGAAAACCAAGAATTGATAACATTTTTGAGACACCAATTCAATCTTTGATGATGGGCTTGAACTTAATCATTTATGTAAGTCATAGCCCTGTAAATCCTGCACAGAGTTCAAACAACATATGCCCTGGCGACTTAACGTTAAAAGCCAGGGCGGGTAACCACCCAAATGTAGTCTTATCCTGCACACAAGTAGATCACAAGATCCCTTGGCGGTTTACCGCAGGGCGGGTCATAATATCTCACATATAACCACTGTGATATTGAATTTGTACTGCCGACCTGTGCAGTAAGGGTGATAACCCGATCCTTAGAAGCCAATGCTTCCACATAGATGATGATTGTCATAAGCTGGCGATTTATCATCGAGAATCAAGCCGGGTTAAATAGCAACCACTCATATACACTTCAGATATGAAAAAAGAGCTTCAAATAAAATCCAAAAATTGTTTGCAAAAAGAGACTTCGAAAAATTTTGAGGCTTCTGATTCGAATACGATCAGAAAACCATCCCAAAGGGGTTAAGCTAAGATTCGAATACGATCATATAGCCCCCAGTGGCTTTGGCGTTGCCGATCAAGAGGGTACCGACAGCTATGTTCTCTTTGGTTCGAATACGACCTATGTTTGAACAGGAAGCCCCCAAATGACCTTGAGAGTTGTTTAACGACGCTGATTCGAATACGATCCACGTCGGTTCCCAAAGGGGGTTGAGCTATGGTTCAAATATGACCAAGAAACTCCCCAATGAGCTCGGCAGTGTGCCGATCAAAAGGGTACCGACAGCTATGTTCTCTTTGGTTCGAATACGACCTATGTTTGAATAGGAAGCCCCCTGGTGATCATGAGAATATTTAACGACTCTGATTCGAATACGATCAGGGTCACACCAAAAGGGTTAAGCTAAATTCAAATACGATCAGCTCCCAATGGTCATTAAAGCAGGGTACCTATATTTTGAGTTGTGCTTTGTAACAGACTCTCTTTGGTCCCTTTAATTTTTACTGAGAACTCGAACTTTGCGAGAGATAACCTCTTTTTGAACCGGAAATTTGTAAACCGGATATTAAGAGCTTCAAAGCTTTATAAGATACAAATTTACATTGAGCCTGACGATTGAACCGGATTTGAGAGCTTCAAAACTTTGCGGGAGAAAGATATCTCTTGAACCGGATTTTAAACCGGAATCTTTATTTGAACCGGCAATTTTCTGACGGCCTTTAAAGTTTCATCAATATGGTAGCAGCCTCCGGAACCGGGTTATCATTCCCTCCAACGACCCGGGGTTCCCGAGTCATGTCACTGTAGCCCCCGAGTCTCAAGATGACTCGAGGAGTTGGCTTGAGATTCTCCATATTTAACCGTGATATAAACCGGCATAACTTGTATGTCATTGGTGTTGATAACACGATGTGTATCCACAGAAGGTTAAGGTGACTGCGGCGGGTTATAAATGATCCCGTATGAGCCGTGTCAGCAACTCGGCCAATGGTTCCTTCCAACTGGCTGTTTGAAGTTTAACCAAACTGTAGTGACGGCGACTCGTGCACCTGCCCATTGAACCATCCAGTGCAGACGACGGCTGATAATATATGATAATTTGCCTCCAGTTTGTTGGAAGAAAAACCGGGCTTCCCAAGCAGTGACTTGCTCATATTCAATAATCCGCTCATGCAGACAGGTGCAGTCCTGGTGTGTCGATGTAGACCCGGCCGCAATAGACAGATGGAAAAGACGACTCGAGGCGTCAAAAGCAGCTCAAACAGATGAACCGGCTGCGGCGCTGTAAACCGGTGCGAGCGAGTCAACCATGTTTGTTTTGACGTAGTGAACACATGTCCTGCATCAACAATAGTGCAGACCAAGGCAAAGATAAACTGCTCTTTGACAAAAATACTATGTGTTAAGAACAAACTTGGATGAATATCACCTGATTCGCCCGGGCAACAGATGAGCTGGCCACGGCACTGTAAGCCGGTGCGGACGGGCGAGTCAACCGCGGGGGGTGAATCGGCCGCAGGAGCAGACAGATGAATCGGCCGCAGCATTGTAAGCCGGTGCGGACGAGCAAAGTGTCCTCCTCGTTGTAAGCCGATGCGGACGCGTGAACCGGTCGCGAGGGCAGGCGGGTCGTTTGTGGTGCTGAAATGCGACGCGGACGAGCGAGTCGGCCGGCGCGTTGATGTAATCCGGACCTTGACACACCAGTCCGTGAAGCCACGCGGTACCGCGAACGTGCCTCCGTGGCATAACACCACTTTGTAACGGATAATTCTCCTGCATACAAAAATACCGTAGAGCAGAGTAGTTGTGCTCATAGTAATTAAAGTATACTAAGAAAATGCATAGGAGAAATAACACCTGATGTGTTCTAGGCCGGAAGTAATCCGCCATGAAGTTAATCACAGGTGAGTCAACCGCAGCACTGTAAACCGGTGCGGGCGGGAGAGTCGGCCGCGACATTGTAAGCCGGTGCGGATGGGTGAGTCGGCCGCGAAAGCGGACGGGCGAGTCGTCCATGGCATTGTAAAGCGGCGCGCATGGTTGAGTCGGCTGGCGCGTTGATGTAGACTGGACCGCAGGGGCGGCGGTTTGCGCCCACCTATTGAACAGTAAGCGGTCGCAGACGCCGTTGCATGATGATGCTATCGCACACTCCATGGATACGGCATTACACCATCTTTATGATGAATCATTGTCCTGATGTTTTGTGACCGAAAGAGGAGCAGAGGCCTGCCCGGCGACTTAGTAGAGGTCGCGGCGGCTTGTGGAGGCATATTGCAGCGGCTGAAACAGTCGGTGACATGTCGCGAGGCCGCAACAGAAAATGGCACGAGGCTCGCTGGTCCACAGGTCAGCTCGTCACGGGGGCAGCCCAGAGGGAACCAACAGAGATGACCCGGTGTTTTGACGCAGCAGGCTGGCTCGCAGGCGTCGTCGGCTCGCCGTGTGTCCAGGTTCACGTGAGGATCCATAGTAGGGGCCCGTGCGACGAATTTTGTCGAGAGATCCGTGAGACAAGTTTGGAGCTCGTGGAAGCGACGGATCTGAGAATTCATCGGAAGCTGTAAACCGCAGTAGAAATTATACAGTCTGATGCGTACTGACGATCTATATTGCTCTTGAACCCACGTGAAGCCATGCCACTTTGGGACTTGTGCCTTCTGTTGTACGTAGTATAAGTGGCACTAATTGTTTTCCTGATTTCTTGGGGCCTGCACTGATGGACTTGATGCACATCAAGTGTAGTACTACTTGGTGCATATGGACTGCGTTGCTATCACCGCCGCTGAACATTGGTTTTGTATTTTTGTGATGTTTGTTCAGGCGATGTGTGCAGCAGACTGGCCATGATGATTATTGTCAATGTAGTACCCGTCCTTCTTGTGGTCTTCTTCGGACAACGGGATTTTAAATTGTTTCAGGCTCGATCTTTCCTGCACTGAATAAATTGCCTGGTGCTGCAGAGTCTGCCTCGGTCATGGACTCTTGGTGAATATCAGCCGATGTCCAATGATCTCAGGAGACTGCAGCCTCTTGTTCCTGTAGGGGGGCGTGACAGCACTAGGAGCGGCCTTCATCAGGCTTGCTGCTGCTCTCGGTTTCCTTGATGCCCTCTACTGCGCCGCCATGGCCTTTATTTTTTTATTGATGTAGTCATCTGTACCGCGGGGAGTCATGGTGGTGGCAAACTGACAGGCATCTGGAGATCTACGGCAATCGGCTTTGGTCCTGAGGATCGCCCGGTCGCAGCCAGAAAATTTTCTTTTGCTCCTGATGTACGCCACCACTACAATTCTGATCTCGATTTTGAAGTTGATATCGAACCCCGCGCCTATGTGGATAAAGCTGCCCAAGCGCACAAGACACTGGTTTGATGCAGCGACGACAACTGTTTTTGATGAAGATTAGACCCATCGACATCTGAATCCACGCGCCCGTAGCTCCACGATGGGCGCGACTGTCCTTGATTTTGAGATGGGGATTGATTTAATCTCCGATGACTGAACACAAAGTCGATGTAGATTCTTCTGACCGGCTTTCTCCATCCGGCCGATCGTGAGCCTCTTGATCCTCAGTAAAAGATCCCTTCAAGAACTCATCACCACCATGCGCAAGCCCCACGGTGGGCGCCAACTGTCGTGGAATTGTCACGGCAGATGTCCTTAGTGTCAGGACTTAGTCGCGAGGCCAGCGCATCTATGTGGTAGCTTGAGAGGGGTTGATTGGGATGAGAGACGCAGGGCGGTTCAATGCACAAGACAATGGTTTAGACAGCTTCGGGCCCCGGGAAACATCATCCGGTAATAGCCCTACATGCTGTTTGAGGCTAGGTCTCATTATGCTCATGAGAGAGTCGCCGAAAAGCCGGCTCTTTGCGTCTAGCCTTAGAGATTGTTTCTTGTTGCTCGTCCCTCTTTGGGGTGCCCTGCCCCTCCTTATATAAGTTAGAGGGGCGGGTTACATGTGGAGTCCTAGTAGGACTAGGACTAGTCTATCTTCTCTTACAAGTTAATTACAAGTCCGGGTCTTGTTTCCTTGTAAAGGAAATATTCGTCATCCCTTTCCTCTTAATCCGGCCCATCATAACAAGAGCCGGCCTTCTGGGCTTTGAGCCTTGTTGTCCATCTGACCCGCCCGCCGGGTTACTAATGAGTCGCCAAGATCGGGCAGGTTATCTGTGAATTGCCAAGCTCCGGGCGGGTCACCAGTGAGTCGCCAATTCCGGCCGGGTCATACCGCGGGATATATCCCCGACAGGATTCAAACTTTTGAATCTCTCGGCCCAGCATGCATGCGAGCAGCTAGCCAGAGCTCAAGAACACAGAATACACAATCAAGCAGGACTAGGGTCTTACGCTTCTCAGCGGCCCGAACCTGGATAAAAACTCGTCGTGTTGACCTTTAGATTCCCTCTTTGCACCACTCCTCCTCCTTGCCGAACCGTAGAAGGGATCCGTGTGATCCCATAGATGTCGACTTTCTCTCTACGCACCGACACCTTGCCTTACTAGGTTTCAAAAAAACTCAGCAGGCGAAAAAAAAGTCTGGAGACCCCTGGGCAGTTTTTAGGCCAAAATTTCAGCAGGTAAAAATATTTTTTCCCTATCCTATTTTTAGGCTTTTCTGAGTCTTTTGAGACACGTTCCATCATAATGATTTTTTATCACACTTTTTTGTCGTCACTGCCCTGATTTCTGAAAAAAATAGTGAAAAAAATTCATGCCTATCCTGTTATTTTGACTTGGGAAGAGTTTTGAGACACTCGCCATCATAGTGATTCTCGGCAAAAAAAAGGAGCGCAAAAATAAATAAAGTCTAGAGTGTGATTTTCCCTTGTTTACGTGTTGCACCGTGATTTGTTAGTGTTCTAGGCTCACGTCTCTAGCACGGTCTAGCCTAGGACTAGCACAGTACCATCATTGAGCGTGTATTCAACTTTGCATCTCTGAATTGATTATTGCTGACATTTTTGCTACCATATCATAAGCCTTCCCAGCTCCACATTCATCTACATCGTGCGTTTGACACCACCTAGCAATCGCTCTGTCCAAGCTTTGTAGTTTTGACTACAACGGTTGCAGATCAGCTCCTGTTGTTGGGTAAGAACTGGTAAGGATTTGAGATTTGCTTGACGGTTTTGTGATACACTACCACCACCACTTTCGAGTAGTCTGTAGGATCATATTTTTGTGTGTTTCTATTGCTACTAACCATGGCAGGACCACAAGCCGACGAGATTGACTGGGAGAACATGAAGAAGGACCTTCATGATAAATTTTAGCAAATGTTGGGTCAATAGGTGGAAGATGTGATGGCCAGCTTTGGAAAGGCACTAGAGAGGATTGATGACATTGAGAAGACAATTGACACCAAGTTGGACGCCAAGTTCGATGAAGTACGCGCACGTCTACCACAGCCACCACCCGCATCTGCTACACCATGGCAACAACATCAACAACCACCTCCATGCCACGATCCAGCAGGTGATACGTCTCCAATGTATCTACTTTTCCAAACTCTTTTGCTCTTTTTTTGGACTCTAACTTGCATGATTTGAATGGAACTAACCCGGACTGATGCTGTTTTCAGCAGAATTGCCATGTTGTTATTTTTGTGTAGAATAAAAAGTTCTCGGAATGACCTGAAAATCAATGGAGATAAATTTTGGAATTAATAAAAAATATTGGTGAAAGAATCAGCACCAGGGGGCCCACACCCTAGCCACAAGGGTGGGGTAGGGCCCATCCCCCCTGCGGTGCGACATCAACTCCAACTCCATATATTCACTTTCGAGAAGAAGAAAAATCAAAGAGAAGGATTCATCGCGTTTTACGCTACGGAGCCGCCGCCAAGCCCTGTTCTTCCTCGGGAGGGCATATGTGGAGTCCGTTTTAGGCTCCGGAGAGGGGAATCCGTCGCCATCGTCATCATCAACCATCCTCCATCACCAATTTCATGATGCTCACCTCCGTGCATGAGTAATTCCATCGTAGGCTTGCTGGACCATGATGGATTGGATGAGATTTACCATGTAATCGAGTTAGTTTTGTTAGGGTTTGATCCCTAGTATCCACTATGTTCTAAGATTGATGTTGCTATGACTTTGCTATGCTTAATGCTTGTCACTAGGGCCCGAGTGGCATGATTTCAGATCTGAACCTATTATGTTTTCATGAATATATGTGTGTTCTTGATCCGATATTGCAAGTAATAGTCACCTACTACGTGTTATGATCCGGCAACCCCGGAGTGACAATAGTTGGGACCACTCCCGGTGATGACCGTAGTTTGAGGAGTTCATGTATTCACTAAGTGCTAATGCTTTGGTCCGGTACTCTATTAAAAGAAGGCCTTAATATCCCTTAGTTTCCAATAGGACCCCGCTGCCACGGGAGGGTAGGACAAAAGATGTCATACAAGTTCTTTTCCATAAGCACGTATGACTAAATTCGGAATACATGCCTACATTATATTGATGAACTAGAGCTAGTTCTGTGTCACCCTATGTTATAACCATTGCATGACGAATGCCATCCGACATAATTATCCATCATTGATCCATTTCCTACGAGCTTTTCACATATTGATCTTTGCTAAGTTACTTTTTCGTTGCCACTGTTACGATTGCTACAAAACTACTACTGTTACTTCTGCCACCGTCACTGTTACTTCCATACTACTTTGCTACTAAATACTTTGCTGCAGATATTAAGTCGTTCAGGTGTGATTGAATTGACAACTCAGCTGCTAATACTTGAGAATATTCTTGGCTCCCCTTGTGTCGAATCAACAAATTTGGGTTGAATACTCTGCCCTCAAAAACTGTTGCGATCCCCTATACTTGTGGGTTATCAAGAGCGGGGTGAGCGCAGCGTGTTCCTCTTGAGTCAGGACAAACTTTTGGTGCTACTGCTACTGCTATTGATGCTTCTGTAGCTCCTGCTGCTACTGTAGAGGTGGAGGACTATTACGAGGATGAGGTTGATCAAAATCAGAACTACGTGCAACCACCAGCACCACCACCACCACCAGGTCGACCTCATGCATATAATCGCAATGGTAGGGCTGCAACACCACCTCAGGTACGAGATTATGACCATATTCCTAAACTAAAATTGAATATTCCACCGTTTGAGGTGATACATTCCTGATGTCTATCTTACTTGGGAGTTAGAAACTGAACAACGTTTCACATGCTTACAATATCCTGAGGATAGACGTGTTGCTGTTGTTGTTTGTGAATTCACTAGTTTTCCTTCTGTTTGGTGGTCTGAACATTGTAGATTATATCATGATAATATCCCTACTACCTGGGCTGCTTTGAAAACTGCTATGCGTACTCGTTGGGTTCCACCATATTATCAACGTGAATTACTTCAAAAACTGCAGCGTTTGAGAAAAGAAAAAAAATTATGTAGAGGAGTATTATCAGGAATTACAATCTGGCATGATTAGATGTGGTATTCTTGACGACAATGAATCTATGCTTGCACGTTTTATCGGTGGATTAAATAGAGAGATTCGGACCATTTTAGAGTATAAGGAGTATAACAATATCACTTGTTTATTCCATCTTGCTTGCAAAGATGAATGTGAAGTGCAGGATCGACAGGCATTGGCACGGACTAATTTTTTTTTGCAGGTCAACCTTCATCATGGACACCACGTGCATCTTCTACTTCCACACGTTCTCTACACTGGCACCTCCGTCAGCTGCCACCTCCAACCGTGATACAAGAAAGCAGGCACTACCACCACTATCTGCCAAGAGCACACCGACCGGGCCTACACAGAGCTCTTCTTCATCCATGGCATCAACAGGGCACACACATGATATTATTTGTCGTCGTTGTAACGGTAGAGGTCATTATGCGAGAGAATGCAAATATCCGCGTGTTATGATTGCTACTGAGCATGATGGGTATGAGTCCGCTAGTGACTATGATGAGGAGACTTTGGCTCTTATTACAAGTGAAGAGCATGATGGAGATGATTCTGATCATGAGACGCAATACATGGCTGCTGAAGATGCTCACAGGTATGAAATTTTAGTTGCTCAACGTGTTTTGAGTGTGCAGGTCACACAAGCTGAGCAAAATCAAAGGCATAATTGTTTCATACAAAGGGAGTTGTAAAGGAACATTCTGTTCGCGTCATCATAGATGGAGGGAGCTGTAACAACTTGGCTAGCATGGAGATGGTGGAGAAGCTATCTCTCACCACAAGACCACATCCACATCCTTACTACATCCAATGGTTCAACAACAGCGACAAGGTTAAGGTAACACATACTGTTCGTGTGCATTTTAGTATCTCTACATATGCTGATTATGTTGATTGTGATGTGGTACCTATGCAAGCATCTTCCTTATTACTTGGTAGACCATGGCAATTGGATAAAAAATTATATACACCATGGTAGAAACAATCGGTATACTCTTATTCATAAGGATAAACATGTTACTTTGCTTCCTATGTCTCCTGATTCCATTTTGAAAGACGATATTAATAGAGCTAATAAAGCAAAACAGGAGAAAAATAAGAGTGGAAATCAGATTGTGTCAAAAGAATTTGAGAAACAGGTGAAGCCTAATAATAAACCTTATAGTGTTGTTTCTGAAATTAAATTGAAAAGTGCATGTTCACTTGCTACCAAATATGATATTGATTATCTAGATTTCGGCAAATCTGTTTGCTATGCTTTTGTGTGCAAAGAGGCATTATTTTCATTCGAGGACTTGCCTTCTTCTTTGCCTTGTACTGTCACTAACATTTTGCAGGAGTTCGCTGACGTCTTTCCACAAGACGTGCCACCGGGATTACCACCTATTTGAGGGATTCAACACCAGATTGACTTAATTCCCGGTGCTTCACTGCCAAATCGTGCGCCATACCGTACCAATCCAAAGGAGACGAAGGATATTATGCGTCAAGTATAGGAGCTACTCGACAATGGTTATATACGTGAATCTCTTAGTCCTTGTTATGTTCCTATTATACTAGTGCCAAAAAAGGATGGTACATCGTGTATGTGTGTTGATTGTAGAGGCATTAATACTATTACTACTCGTTATCGTCATCCTATTCCTAGGCTAGATGATATGTGTGTTGACACGTTCCCTACCGGAACCATGAGGCTTCTTGTGAGAAGCTCTGGTTTGTGAGAAGCGTATACCAAAACCTGCCCAAAATGGGACAATTTTTTTTTCACCACAACATGTTGGTGCCATTCCAAGACAGCATGCCAAGTTTCATGAATTTCAGAGGAGTTTTGGATTTACTAGAATTTCAAAACCAAGCATCTCAATGTTTGTCGGTGAGCCACGGTGCCGACGTGTTTGCAATTCACTCCCATTTCTTGCATGTGACCTAAGCCATGGTGGATAGTATAGCCAGGAGCTCAAGGAGCATTTGGCAGTAGAGAAGAAAATCGCGGCCGCACGCGCGGATGAGGTCGCGATGGCTGTCATTCGTGCTGACCCCAGATCTTGGAGGAGCACCTCGCCATCAAGGCCGCCTTTGATGCCTCGTGCGCTGATGCCGCCACGCGGTTGGCTGCTTTAAACGATAGTTCGTGGTGTTTTCTTGAGGCCACCGTAGGTGCCTTCGACGAAGACTACGAGGTTTTTTCTCGGCGTGCCCTTGCTTACCTCAACTCGAGAGCCAGCAGGTATGTGCCCAGAGCGGCTCAGGCAACTCATCACTACGAGGAGGGTACCCATGATGTGGAGGCCTCGCCCTCTTCCAAGTCCAAGGAGCCAATCATCATCGATATCTCCGACGATGAGGAGTTGCTTGTCTTATTAGCTCACTATAAGTACCTATGTTCAGCTAGCTAGCTACACCGGTTATGCATGTTCGGTTTACTTGTTGCATGTGCTGCTCCTGCCTTTCCTTTACAAATTCTAGTGAATTATTCTATGTATTGTTACCATGCAATCCGATCCTCTAGTATATAAGTTCTATATGTCGTGCAATGTGGTACTCACTTATTAACCTTTTGGTTAATTTGTTGTGGTGTTCAGTTAACTGTTTGGTTTAGTTCTGCAATGTGATGTTCAATTCTTGTGGGTTCAATTTTGTATTGTCTTGCATGTGAGAAATAACTCGAATTGGATGTACAAAATACATGTGAAACAAATATAATTGCTATATTTCCAAGTTGTTAAGCATGCTTGGTTTGGTCAACTACCTGATCTCCTAGTATGTTATATATTATGCAATGAGGTGTTCAATTAATGTTTGGTTCGTTTTTGTGGTGTTTAGTTAACTGTTTGGTTCAATTCTGCAATGTGATGTTCAATTGTTGTCGGTGCAATTTTGTATTGTCTTCCATGTGAGAAATAAATCGAATTTGGTTGTACAAAATACATGAGAAACAAATACAATTGCTCTATTTCCAAGTTGTTAAACATGTTTGGTTTTGTAAACTGTCTGATCTTCTAGTATGTTATATATTGTGCAATGTGGTGCTTAGTTAATGTTTGGTTCATTTGTTGTGGTGTTTAGTTAACTGTTTGGTTTAAAAACTCTGCAATGCGATCTTTAATTGTTGTGGGTACAATTTTATATTGTCATGCATGTGAGGAATAAATAGAATTTGGTTGTACTAACACTACTAGGGAAAATCCTAGCAGTAGCGCGGGTTTTAGGCCTACCAGTAGCGCGGGTGGCAGCGCTACTAGTACGGTGCTACAGCTAAAGGTTAGCAGTAGCGTGGGTTAACCCACGCTACTGCTATATCTACTTAGTAGTAGCGCTTCTTGCAGCCCACGCTACTACTATTATTCCGTATTATATTTCTTTTTTATTTCATGTTGTATTCATACACCTTTATACAAGTTTTCATACAGCAGCAATTTAGAGATTATTTTTACATCATAATGAGTTATTACATCACTGGGTGAGAGAACCGTGGACTAGTTTCAAGTGGATGGACATCCACTTGAAACTAATTCGTAGTTCTTTCACCCAATGATATAATAAATATCATCATCATCATATCATTAACAACTTATCATCATAATACATCATTGTCATATAACACCTCCTCATGATCATCGTTTTCATCAATGAGACATCACATAGCAAGTTGGTCACTAGTCATAATCACAACTCCTCCTCCTCATCATCAACTCTAACACATTGTACCACATAATAAACATTCTACCTAGGACCTACTTCTCTCTCATAGGACCTACTACTTTCTCTTAGGTAAAATAGCATAAAACAAGATAGGCCCTGACTCTCCATTATCTAGAATGGAGATTATCTTGTCTCCAATTCTTGCCTTTCGCACAATGTTGCTTCCAAGTAGATCCCTACGACTGAGCATACATTTTTTCCATTCTTTGATTATCATGTCTTCACCAGTTTTAGAAATCCGATATGGACAGGTGTGATTCGTAGGATGACCTGGCCGTATATTCAAAACATCAAGGCGACCATTATGAAACATCAGATGAGGCACACAATCCTTCGAGGTTTTCTGTTGAAAAACATAGTAATAACTTCGTAGTTAGTAATGTAGTTCAGTTTTAGAAGAATTTATGCAAAAGATGCACGGATGTCGTAATAGTAAAAAATCTTACCATGCCATCTTCATGGATGTTACTGTAGTTCAACACGTGCACTAGTGACACGTATTGACCATAATGTGGCGGAGTTTGATAATAGATATTGTAATTCTCAAGATCAGTAATAAATGAGATCAGATGATTTTTCTCCTGATAAGTTAATTCTGAGCCATCGGTGTAGTTGGTTCTGTCTACCATCTTCCGCACATTGTTTGAAGAATGAAAATAAGCTGGAAATGGAAATAAGTTGTCAACTATTTTAAAATAAACAATATAAATTAGTTAATAACTATGTTTGAGAAACTCACATAGAGGTAGAATTGGAAGTGTATCAATAAGGACCCAAATTTCCATATTGTCTTGGGTGATGTCAGGATCACCAAGATCCATGGTGACAAGCATACCCTCATAAAAATCATACATCTTGCAAAGTGCTTCCTAATTTGTGCACCCAAAATGGTTACGCTCTCAGAATTGTACAGATTTACTTCAAAATCCATACCATGATGGGTCCTTAGGTGAATTTTCTTTGTTTCCATACTTTCATGGTCTTCAAAATCCATCGTCTCCAAGACATAGCGTCTTGCATGGCATGGGATAAGCTAGTCGAATTGTAAAATATGAAAATTACACATTGAAATAGTTGAAGTTGTGCTTAATTACGAAAAAAACACTTGTCGTTGTTGCGTACCGTTTCAACATCGAAGGTCTCCTGGAGCTTAATGCTGAAGCGCTGATCTTCGTCCAGGTGAGGCATGTCGCACAGACCTCGGTCGTCCTTGCACCAGTCACACTCCCCCAGGAGACTTTCGTCGTCCAGTGACGACATTTCCTATGTTCATAATTCAAAGATTAAACTTGTACAATTAAATATATGTACTACAAAAACTAAATTAGATCATTATTATTCATCACGGGTTGACTATTGGTCTGCCGGGTCTTTTCTTGAAAACTCTCGGCTCACGTGGTGTATATATTCGACCGTCGGTGATGGTCGCTCCTCCCTTCGTCCCCGAGTGCATTATACCAAAATGTCTAGCACACACGAACGAAGGAGAAGCGACCCCCACGACAACAGTCGGGATTCTTCGTCCTCTCATATATGGTGGAGACTCTCCCTCACTAATTCCTCTCTGACATTTGCGACCGTCGGTGATGGTCGTTACTCCTCCTTCCCCTAGTGCATAACAAAGGTCTAGCACAAGGAGAAGAAGGAGAAACGACCCCCACGACAACAGTCGGGATTCTTCGTCCTCTCATATATGGTGGAGCCTCGACAGACTTAAAGTCAACCCGAAATGTCGTTTAATTATCTTTCTAGAAAATCCAGGCCACTCAATATTTTCCTACATATTCTAGCACAAGTCATGCTAAAATTCACGGAAAAATTCGGCATGACCTTTGCTAAAAAATGACATATCGAGCGCCTGAAATTTGCCGGAACGGAAATTAATCAACACTCCGACAAAACATAGGCCACTCGGAGGTGTAACCTACAAACATGACCGGCCACTTGGGCAAGCACATATCCTATTTGAGCAACACAAGATATACATGTTTTTGTTTACATCATATGAGCATTCAAACTTGATGGTGATTGCATTTCAATGGTTGAAAATATGAACAAAAACATTTCAAAATATCTTATAGGACTCATGTTGACATGGAGATTTGGTTGGTCTCACCTCGAGGTCGGAAGGGGTCGGTGACTGGGACGACGGCGGGGATGATGGACGGGTTCCTTGATTTCTGCAAAAACAAAAACCCTATAAACTATCAACTAATCAAATGCATACGCCTTGCATAGTGGAGTCCAATTTGAGCATTCAAAATAGGAGTACTTCTCCAATTTGAGCATTCAATAAGCAAAACCAAATCATGAAATAAATAAGTATTCAAATTAGCATGCATTCAATAAGCAAAACTAAATCATCTCTTGCGTCCATACATCGTCGAATATTATCACTAATACATCTCGAATAGTATCATACATATAACATCACTAATATAACTAAAACCCTAGCGAACGACGGGTATCGGTGCGGGCGGTGGACACCCAAAGAGAAGGAACCATCACATGATCATAGCTCCAGTGAGATCCCTGAAGAACCTGCCAGGTATTGATGAACCTGCCCTCCAACGCAACCATGTAGCGAATGACGTGCTCGTCCTCCTCGCTGACACGGTGATGTACCACCTCCGCGGGGGACGAAAGCCTCCGCACCGTCACTAGCCCACGCTACCGCCACCAAAGAAGGTTCGGGTCAACGACGGGCTGGCTCCTCACCAAGCTGCACCCCCCGGTAGGTAGCACCTCCTAGTACCAGCCCGGCGGAGCCCAGTCCCGGACATGGCCCCTCTTATCAAGCAAGTGTCCTCCGCCGAATCGACGATGAGGATGCGGGATAGGCATCGTCGACGTCGATGTGGGAATAATTGCTTTAACTAAAAAAATAACAACAAACGTGACATGTTCAAAATATGACATGTCCACTTCAAAATGAATCAACCTAGAATACTGTTAAATACACCTAAAAATAAACTAGTTCTATTGATTTTCTTACTAAAAATAAACTAGTTCTATAGTAAAATTTTAATTAGATCATC
>NC_057802.1:296100813-296113572 GCF_018294505.1 Triticum aestivum | reverse complement strand
CAACTAGTTCTTACTAAAAATAAACTAGTTCAACTAGTTCTATTAATTTTCTTACTAATTCTATTAAACACTTACTAAAAAATAGTAAAAAAAACTATACTAAATTTTTTCTCTAAACTAAACACTACTGTCGTAATTAACATCTAGTTAAACCCTACTGCCCTAACCCTACTGCCCTAGTTCTTAAGCATCTACAAGTACTAACTAATTAGATGAACCCTACCTAGGTACTTAAGCATCTACAACTACTTAAGCACCCATTGATGAACCCTAGGAATTTGTCCTAAACACTAATTAAGTATCTACAACTACTGCCCTAATTAACATCTAGTTTACAATTAAGCATCTACAACTATTGCCCTAATTAGCATCTAATTTGATGAACCCTAACTAATTTGATGAACTCTAAAATTTGATGAACCCTAGGAACCCTAGCTAGGCAGAGGTGGGGTAGGAGGAGGAGGTGTAGGCGTGCTCACCTCGGGCGCCGGCAGAGTTAGGGAGCGGCCGAGGGAGGGGCAGGCAGCGTCGAGGTCGGGTCAGGGCTCGGGCACGTGGTGATGTAGGGCGGCGTCGAGGTCGGGGTCGGGGTGGCGTCGAGGGCGTGCGGAGGGCGACGGAAGAGCGCGCGGCGGCCGACGGCGATGCAGGGCGACGACGGCGGCGACAGCAGACGAGTTGGATTTGGGGGAAGTGGCCGTGGGGAAGAAAAACCGCGCGGTTAAGTCAAAAATAGCAGTAGCGCGGGCCAGGAAAAGCGCTACTGCTACATTAGCTATAGCTAACTTAGCTATAGCGCTGGCTTAAAAAACGCGCTACTACTAAGTGAGCTATAGCGCCTGTCCTGAAAGCACGCTGCTGCTACGCCTTTCTCCTTTATTTTTCTTTTTCATTTATTTTCCTTCACATTTTCTTTTTTTCCTTTCCATTTTTCTATTTCTTTCATTTTCATTTACTATTCTATATGTTTTTTATTTTATTTTCCTTTCGTTAGCAGTAGCGCTTTCTGCGTAAAACACGCTGCTACAACAACCTTAGCAGCAGCGCGCTTTGCTTAAGCTCGCTACTACTATTGGTAGCCTGGCGAGAACGGTAGGGGAATTGTAGTTGTAGCGCTTCTTCCCTGAGACGCGCTACTGCTATAAACTTAGATGCAGCGCGTTTGTTTGCCACGCGCTAGTGGTAAGCAGTAGTAGCGCTTCTTTTTGACTCGCGCTACTGGTAAGATTCTGTATATAAGGTTTTCCCTAGTAGTGTAAATACATGAGAAACATATACAATTGCTATATTTCCTAGTTCTTAATCATATTTGGTTTGGATAAATGGCTTTCCATGTGGCTCGAATTAATCTGCTAGTGTGTTTACTTTTTCATCAACATATTTTACTGATAGTATGCCAGCCCCCAACTACCTTATATGTGTTGCAGGGAAACAATGGGAAACACTGTATAATCGAGGTTTGCACATGCATGGTCCTTTGTCTAATAGCACATTATTGTGCAACTGCAGGAACCATTCTAATATTTAGGTTTTTAATAATTTGGTCTTGCACGTGTAGGTCCTGCTGTCAGAGGTTTTGACCCACTGTTCGCCCCATTTTGCATATATATGGGGAAATGAGTTGTCCATGAATATCAGTCAAGTCAAGAAACTCAGAAAGATTGTTAGGATAAAGAAACTAGCGACAAAAAACAACAAGATCTCTGTCTAGTGGTGGGGAGGGGTTGATGCCTTCCCACCCACCCACGTTCAAGGCATGGTACTTGCAATTTGGGTTTGTTGCACCAATTATACTATTGGTGGTTCCCTTACAGTCTTTCTATAAAAAAACAACAAGATCTTTGTCTGCACAATGAAGAAGACATCAGTGAACTACAGGATGGTACTAACTCTTATACCTTGTCTTTTTTATTCCTTTGCGCCATTTCCAAATTTAGAGAAGATATTTATGCATATCTTTGTTTTCAGGCCTTTCCTAAGAAGTTCATCTGTCTATCCACCTTCTGTGATGCTAATTTCCAAAGGTTATAGATGGTGTATGTGAAACTTGGTGCTGGTGCAGTTGTGTAATGGGGTAGCTAGCTATATGCCTATATGGTGTAACTGAGTGCTGAATCTATATAATGTTGTACTCTGATGTACTTCAATTATGAAATCCTAGTTCCGTAATACAAAAATGAAATATATTGTGTGTTTAATATGAAATGTCAATTTTATTAATAAATGGATTAATAATAATAGGCGAATTAGCCTGCTTATTGGGTTTTTATATTGCAAACGGTTATTGAGACAACACTGTGGGCGATAACCTCACACAACCCACACAGTTTCTAGGAAGTAAACGTGTTGGATCAATGAACAATGACACACGGCTTCCTCTGGCAAACTGTTAGCATTGGGCCACCTTGCGTAAACATTTTCCACATAAAAAGTGTGTGTGATGGACAACCTATGCCACACAGTTTCTTCTAGGCATCGTGCATGATGAATTCAATAACGCTAACGATATTGTTGTTAATATCATCTGCAATGGCAACGCTATCACAGACGATTTGATGGGGGAAATTGTGTGTGATGTACGTGAGAACGGAAACGTTTGTCAGGGATTCACTGTGTGGGATGTACATACGAATGAAAACGTATTTCTTGGACTGACTGTGTGGAATGTACATACAAACGGAAACATATTCTTGGATTGACTATGTGGGATGTACATACAAACGGAAACATATGGCTTGGATTGACTATGTGGGATGTACTTACAAACGGAAACGATTGGGCATGTATAATTGTCTGCGATGGCTCGCCCAATCACACACGAGCTCTTTTTACACTGCGTGTGCGACCGGGGGGCCTATCCCCGACGGTTTCTGGGTCGTGTGGGAAGGACTCCCCTATCGCACACACTGAAAAGGCGACGGTTTAAAACTCCGTAGCGGTAAGAGGGTAAAAACCATTTGTATAGCAGGGTGCTACACAAGTGAGTGGCCGCGCCCCCTTCCCGTGTGGGCCCCTGTTGCTCGCCTCAATCTCTCCCGAAGCTTCTTGTGTTTCTTGTTGCCCAAAATAAATCATGATAAATCAGCCACGTATTTTGACCTCCGTGGATATTGATTTCATGTGAAACCAAAAACAAGCAGAAAACAGGAACTGGCACTAGGCACTGAATTAATAGGTTAGTCCATAAAAATAATGTAAAATGCTAAAATTATATAAAAGTGAAAACGTAATAGCATTAAACAATCAAAATTATAGATACGTTTGATATGTATCGGGCTAGAGACCGGACCTCGGTCGAGAAGGGCAACCACTTCTACATCAACAAAAACAAAAACAATAATAAAGGTTGGTTAGTTTCTACTGCTCGGCCACATCCGATGTCTAAAAAATGAAGGATTCGGTAACATAACTCCCTCGGAAGGTCATCGACCCAGTATCATACCTACTTCAGGAAGTCTACGACCTTCCCCTTGAACAACAAGGAGAACATCTTCTGCATGGACTTGCCTCGATAAAAATCACCGCAGATAGCCCGGGTGTCGTCGTCCTCCCGGGTATAAAGCAACATGGGGTGGGCTCGGTCTTGTAGGGGTTGGATGTCCTGGCTTAGATCCACGTGCATCACCTCGACGAGGGTGATCCCATGATGTCGGATGGCAGTCACCCTTTTGGTGAGCTTGCCAACCTCCTCGTAATCCGACCAGTTAATGTTCTTCGGATTCCAGGACAGGAGTTCACCCAAGGAGGGTGGCAATCCCCGCCTGAGGAGGGTCGGTTAGTGGCACATCCGAGATGTAGAACCACTCTTCATGCCAATTCTTCACTGTATCTATGAAGCCCCTTTCAGCCATCCGGCGCCTTGAATCTTGCTGATCATGGAGCCCCCGCACTCGCATGCCTCGTGGTCATTGGTCTGGAGCTTGATGGTGAAATATTTGCACCAAAGCTCAAAATTTTGCTCACGTGAGAGGAAGGCTTCACAGAATGTGATGAAGCAGGTGATGTGCAAGATGGAGTTTGGGGCTAGGTGATGGAATTGAATTGAAGACTTCGGGGAAAAGGGTGAATAGGAAAACCGAGGCCGCGGAGGAGATGTGAGACAAAAATTTGCCGCTCGCCCACGCGGGGTTGAAGCACAGTGACAGAATATATAGGGGTCGCCCTCACCGTTGGTCAGAGTAGAATGGGCTAGAGCGACCTCCGAAGCCGGCAACTACCCAGCCTTGGAGAGCTGGGTGATCTGCTCCTGCGAAACCGTGGTGCCCTTCCATCGCCCTTTTGTGTGGGAGGTTGTCATGCCTCCCATGCCACCTTCTTCCCGGCCTTGGAGGCCTTCATCGCCTGGGCTTGCTTGCCAGCCATGGATGCAGGTAGGTGGAATGGGAGGCTTAGTGGAAGTTTTCGGGCTCAAGAACAGCGGATGCTTGGGCCCAGGAGCTCGATGAAGAAGACAAGAGCTATAAGGAATGGGAGCGTAAACTTGGCTCCCCCTTACCCTTGGCCTTTTATAGGCAGTGGTAAATGCAAAGCGCCGGCAGGATGATTGCGTCACGCGACAATAAATCATGTGTTTTCCCCCAAGCGACGTGTTATAATCGGTTGATTAAATGACCATATCGAGGCACACGATCTCTTTATGATAAGACGTGACAAAGGTGGGGGCACAATGCACTCATGCACGCTATATTGACCGACGAGTCAGTGGCGTCGCATGGCCACATGGTTTGATAGATGAGACTGGTCTGTGCTATCAGAACCAGGCTAGGCTATCATCACGGGTCAAGTGCAGGAATACTTAGCAACTAAGGAAAAGTTGCGCAAAAACTTCCGGTATCCAACTCGGCGAGGAGATGACGAAGAACTCACTGGAAAATGTAGAGAGGGCGCGATAACTCTTCGGATACATTTGGACAAACAAGAAATCGGACGCGGGGGGGATTCGTTGAAGCAGTTTTCAAGACCGACGACGCAAGACGAAGAAGAGCTCGAAAGATCCGAGGAACGTCTCCAAACTTGAAGCCTGGTTTATGTGCTACTGATGGTGTCTCGAAATTGGGGTCACTCACCATGTTGTCTCCCGGCTAGGTGGGTCGGGCCGAGGACCCCATGTCGATTCACTAGCGGACCACATCAAGGCGGCCCATGGCTTGAAAAGGAATACTTCTGAAGACTTGGCGCCTACTCCAAGACTTAGATGTCGTCTACAACACAATTAACTTATACATAGCCCTTCCTATAACCCTAGCCACCCCCCATATCTATATAAACCAGGGGACAGGGCTCGTCGATGAAATCATCGATCTAATGGTAGATCAACTTGTGCTTTGTTCTCCATCCCAAATCAATACTCCCTTTGTAAAGAAATATAAGAGCGTTTAGATCACTGAAGTAGTGATCTAGACGCTCTTATATTTTTTAACAGGTGGAGTACAACATAAGCAGGATGTAAGGTTTTATCTCCTCGGAGAGCCCGAACCTTGCTAAATCATGTGTCCCTGTTACCATCGCATCTAGGCTACTAGCTCGGGACACCCTACCCGAGATTTGTCAAATCGACTCTGTCACAGAGTCCTCCACGGCTCTGATATCATCGGATTGTACTCCAAGCCTTCCAGAATCTCCATGTAAACAGCTATGAGTCGTCCAAAGTGGCCCAAGACAGAACCGACTTAGGGGGTCACGACCTACCCAGCCGGGAATCGACATGGCGAGGACCCCCTCGACCGGGACGCCAACAATAGCCCCTGAAGCGGTCTTCAAGCTTGGTTGCACCTCAGGTCATCTGAGTTGCACGGCATCTTCGATCACCGGCTTGAAACTGGCTCAACGAAACTTCTCCTAAACAGTGTCACCACACGGTCGCTCTTCTGTCGTACGGCCTCCAAGGTGGTGCAGACCACCTCGGTTTTGAAAATGTAGACATTGTCATCCTTCCTGCATATAAGAAAACTTTCCCACGCAACCAGTCGTTTATATCTTTTCTTTTGGACTAGTTTGAATTGCTTACCACATATGTCAACGTTGTTAACATCATTTCTTGGACATCCTTTTTGTAGCATTGATATAGTCAGTCCATCTTCCACATACGGGTATGAGAATCTCTTGATCTCTAGGGAAAAAAAGGTATGCCGGTCTCTTTTTGGATTCTCTCGAAAAGAAAAAAGAACTCCTTTTCGAATTCAGATAGGAATGCATTTAATTTCAAATGCTTGTACTTTTGAAGGCATTTGAGTTATAAAGAAACAAGCCTACAGGATGATATCAGTATTTGTGAGTGATGCGACAAATAAAACATGTCACTCACATGGCTTTTCTGCTCACGCAACAAATGGACATCGCAGAACATGTGCAGTAGACAGCAGTTTCCATATAGGAGTAGCACGGTGTCTGTACTGACGCCGGGAGGAATGAGAAAGGTCGCTATTGAAATAGAAAATTATCAAAAACATGAATGCCCCTGATGTTACAAGCCCCACGATTCCATCACAACGGCAGGTCATCCCCTTGTCATCTACTGGAGATGCCCAAAAGTTTTGTTCCTTCCAAATGGTGAACCAGAATCTTATCTTAAAACCTAAATGAACCTATAGGGGAAAGACAGGCCTTTCCCCTATAAAATAAAAAAATAATCAGAATCAAGCTGCTTCCCGGGAATGATCCAGTCACTTCCTCTTGGACTCTTGGACAGCTCTATATATGGAACTCAAAAGAACAGCATGTGACTGGCCCAAAATACACCATCTCCCTGATTTGCCGCACCAGGGATAATGTAACTCCTCTTCTCGCCGGGAGCAGCTACCAAAAAATACTGTCCCTTCGCTCATTTCCCCGTGTTTTACGCATAGTACATGTACAAGCTGTTGGCTGCAGCACAGGCAATTAAATTTTCGGACGGGTGCCATGCCAAATGGAGCAGTTTTGTGCTTAAGTCGTAGGAGTTCCCGTTCGCATCTATTCCGGTGTTCTCTGGACCTGCATATAAGATTTACAATATAAATAGCTACAATGAAAAACCTTCTGCAGCTCAAGTACTAAGCATAAATAGCTGCAATGAAGCTAACCTCGTCTAACAACCCTTGTCAGACTACCTAGAGATCTCGCAGGCCGTGCGGGATTCTGAATCTGCCTTCTGCACAAGTAGGAAAAATGATGGAATCAAGAAGCCCTAGCACCATGGTATATTATTTTAGCAACCATTGGTAAACAAACAATCAATTTCACAAGCACACATAGTAGCAGCGAACATACACTGATTTATATGATGTGAAAAGAGGAATTACCTTGTGGGGTTTCGAGTTGCTTCAAGCGTTGTCACCTCACTGCCACCAGCACCACAATTGAACACTCGGAAAATATTGCTGAAGGAACACAGATTAACGGACCATTAATTCCATGAAGGAAACTAAGTTGTGCTACAACGGAGCTGAGCATACCAACCTACCTGTAAGAACCAGTTGCTACTCGCAACCCATCGCCACTTTGACAACATTCAAATTTGTCAAAAATCGAGTCATTTTCATATAAATCACATAACTGCAGTTTAAGAAAACACGTGAAATAGAGTTACTCCAGAGAAATATGTGTTGCTCATCATCCTCAAAGAACTATCAAATCATGGATCTTAACATCGGAGAAATTACCTTAGGCCTTAGGTACTCGTGAACCTGGAACGTTGCAACTGGACCAGAATCCATATTAACATCCCATAGCTGTAATAGGGGATAAACAATCTAATCGTGGAAAAGCACCAAAATAGAACTATTTGCAATATGATTGTTACTGGGTTACTGCAGATAGATAACACTTCCATAGCTAAATGAAGTAGTATACTACCTAAGTTCTATAGAGCAGCAGCTTCCATGATGAAATGAACTACCAAGTACAAGAAATAATTTAAGCATTACAGAGATAGACACGGTGATGGCGCCTTGGTGATTGTATGACTATGATTGATTTGTGAAGAGCGAATTGTGTATATATAAAGGGTCACCTCAATCAGAACCTACGGGTTGATCTTCAATATCAGCTTACAAAGAAAACAAAAATATCTCTACAGTAGACATGTTAACTTGGTTACACTGTATCAGGGATTACAATGCAATCAACTACTTTCATTTTAACTGAGGAAACAAAGGGAAGTGCAGGGTGGGGGTCAACAAATTAATTGATTATGAAACTTAAAGCAGTCGCGCAAAGAAATTTCAGAAAGAGACCTTCAAAGTCATGTAGTCACGACTCAGGATATGTCTCCCATCCATGGAGAACTTTATGTCAGAAATTGAGGCTATAATCTCAGTAAAAAAGGATCTTGAACCTGGGGCCTCATGCTGCTCAAAGCTACAAGAGCAAAAGGCAACTTTAAGATGATCAATTTGAGACACTGCTAACAAATCAATGTCCACTGTTTGTTCTTCTAAACATAGTACTGAATATTGAAATATTAAAAGGAACCAGTCAAATGGAAGCTCACAGTTTGGAATGAGTATCACAAAGAGCTGATTGCCGCAGGTCAACGAGTCGAATGGAGCCCTTTGAGCTACTATATGCCAGTGTATTACAGTGAGAAGGGTGGAACTCCGCAGATGTTATAACCTCTGCAGATTTACAGAATAAAAACCGTAACTGCCAGAAACATGTTAAGCAAACAGATGTCACCTCAAAAACTTGAAGAACATGTAAATACAAAGGTCAATTAGGATAGACCTCTTAACACCTACAACCCGTGTTTGAAGCAAGAATTATGCATCCATTTCACCTAAAACCAATTTTAGTTAAATATTTCGTTATTTTCATCTAAAGAAATAATGTTCCGATGACTCAGGACCGTATAAACACTTGTAGCTGCAGTATATGTCACGAGGACTACACTAGTCAATCATAGCTGTATGGGAGGGTATCTTTTTCTGACTAAGTGAGTTGAGGCTATAAATGTTTTTGTTCTCAAACATATAGCTTTAGCTATACAAAGCATGCTTCTAGAAAGCACAACTAAGAGTTTGTAGATTTGGAAGTTATACCGGTGAGATCCTCCATGTTCGTTGGTTTAACGTCAACAATGTTGAAACTTTGATTGCTGATTTCCAAATTCCAAAGATTTATCCGCAAATCATCTGCTGATATAAATGTCTCACCATCACTGCGAAGGAAAGAACAAGAAGCAATTTATGTCACTGCATAAAAACAAACAGATTTTAGCTAAGCTGAATGAATGTACATGAGGTGCACAACAGTAAAGTATATACTCCTGGTGACTACCTTGAAAGTGGGAGATCATGCATTAAAAGAGAATTATGTTTGTACATGCAAGGGTGGGTGACTTTATTTAGGTACTTGAGCAAGTCGGAAAACAAGCACATACGTACATCATGTTAGACTATGTGCACCAGCAAAAAAAAGAAGTGAATTTATGAACAGACATGCACCACACAATATTTTGGAGGACATTTAATCATATCACTGCATGATTTTTCGAAGGTATAATCCTGCATGTATAAAATTAACTCATAAGCATATATATGAAGTCTATTTCTTTAGCTTCTAACATACAGCCAACCACACATGAAATTCTACAGATGGAAGTCTCAAAACACAAAAACAGACTAAATAAATGTGTATAATGCAGAACAACTCGGGTGAACTTTACCCATACTTCCAAAGTTAGCGTCATGACCTTGTAAGGTTTGCAAGTCAACTTTGTAATATTAACTACGGTACAACTAATTGTTAAGCATGAGTAATGTCCAAGACCTGTTATTTGAAATGGAATTGATATGGTAGTCATGTGCATGAGCATAGACTCTACGGCAATTTGCGGCGAGACTTGTTTCCTGGCTTGTAACCTGTTGTATAGGAATGGTTAGGTAAATGTAGCAAATCAAGAAGATACAGGTAAAATCAAGGACAGGTATCAGACTGAGAATCATATGAAGATCATGTTCAGCTCAACAAGAAGACCAGAAATTAACACAATGGTAGTGTCTGATAAGTTCAAAAAATATTTCTTCAGATTTGAGTTGAGTACAACTACCACAGGCAGGCGAAGTAAAGGAAGTCCACCAGGCTTCAAAATTCCACCATTTGGAGTACGTGCGCTTGAACCACACATAGTACTGCCAGCAGGGCTACCATTTGCAGGAGCATTTGAAGGGTTCATATTCATCTCACATATTTTTTTAACCTTCTTTTCTTGGACCTATACAAGTTAGCTTCATTAAGCACAAATTCTTTCTCAATTGAACCTTACTATGCCAATAAGTAAATAGACCTTCAAAAGAGTAGGTAAATAAAGTAATCCAAAACGTATTCACACAGAGAAATGTGTAAAATGTAAACATAAAACAAAATAAAATCATCAATAGGTTGCACAGACATATGTACATGAAGCAAAAATGTACACCAAGCAGACAAACTAAAAAACATCAGAGGGTTGTTTATATTAGCAGATTGACTACAAAAGGTTTTCAAGAAATTACAAGCTATAAGGCGTGGAGCAGTTGACTTTAAGAGGAAATGTCCAGTTATTGTTCAATAAAGCATACCTTCCAAAACTTGATCGTTTTGTCATTTGTAGACAGAAGAAACGATGCGCCATTCGTTTCTTGGCACCACTTTATCTTGTTAATCTTCTCTTCAATTTCCAAGCTTTTAAGGTAATCAAACTATTTCCATAACAAGACCGCTTGGTCAAATTGCAGGTACTTCACAAAACTAATGCTGCACTTAACAGTTCTCATAAAGGTATACCTCTGGTTCATGGCTTTGAAACTCAGTTTTGTAACGAAATTCTGGATGCCTGCTGATAGAATAATCGGCTTTCTCAGCATCTTTTCTAGAGACGTGCTAAACAAAAACAGACGGAAAATGTTCAGCCATCGGAGCACAACAATAAAATCCCAGAAGTACATGCATCCTTTGATTTTTTTTTAACTATGTACATACATCTTTGGCATCTGTCCTTTCAAACAAAACAACTCGGCCACCTCTGTCTCCAGTGGCAAGATGATGTCCTGATTTATTGAACTCTATTGCCGAGATGATGTCAACTGCAGAGAACAGTACGAAAAACAGTAAGATTAAGTTAATAATGAAGACATAGCATATTATGGCAGCCTATAGTTTGGTCATACAAGAAGCATTGGGGATAAACATGTATAATAGCATGCAATCATACATACTTATTAATTTCATCACTAACAAGCACATAGAAAAACAAGGTTGAAAGCCAAGATGCAACAGGAGGAAAAGGTGCCAAGAATAGCACTGTTTTCATCAAGTGTTTGCAAGCCTTCAGTAACTTGAAAGCAGTAGAGTGTCAGTGTTACATGAGCTGTGTGGTCAATTGGCATCACAGGTTTTTGAGAACATTGCCACCATGCTCATATACACACCAAACTCCATCAAGTGTGGAAGCTTTTGTAGAAATTGGCCCCGCAGGGTTTTGTTCTAGCACCGCCAGTCCGCCACTGAAGCAGTAGATTGACTCATAACAAGTTTAATTCAGCCGAGCAAAACAATAAAAAGACTGAGGATCAACGTTAACCAAAACTAAGTGATTGTGTTAAATTAGGTGTTAGTGCTACAGACCAACATAATGGACATGACCAAGCATTTAAAAATCCATGTGATTCACAGATATGACAATCAGAAGCAGATAGTGAAATTAGCAATTAAGATTGAAGAACAAAGCAACATTTTCATGTTCTATCAAGAGCTTGACCTTTTCCCTAAAAAGGGTTTGACCTTTTAGGTGTATGCCAAGTGACACTGCAGCAAGCTAAATTGGGATAGACGAACAATAATCAAGTATGAAAATGAAAATGAACAGAAACAAAATCCATTCATACATGTTCCAGTGCGCATCCATCTTTGCCTGAAAAACATGAATTCTGTGTTTGGATTTTTTTTTAATCATCTGCCTACTGTTTCAAGAAATAATAAGGCGTACGCCCAAACCCAAGCTCTATTGTAGCGTCCTATTTCAAAGCACTAAGCTTACAGAAGTACAAGAACAGACAATCATGATTGTTC
Organism: Triticum aestivum; assembly: GCF_018294505.1. NCBI lineage: Eukaryota > Viridiplantae > Streptophyta > Magnoliopsida > Poales > Poaceae > Triticum > Triticum aestivum. Next base: position 296,101,545 of record NC_057802.1, on the reverse strand, counting down.
GACACTCGCTGAATGACAACATGCATTTGTCTGGCCAGAGTCAATTGCCAACCTAAACACGCAACCGTGATATTTACATATACACAGCCCAACTTATGGTATTCAGCTTGACTCCTATATGACACACTGCTCTAGCCAATAATGGAAAGACCTTGACTGCTCCACAGAATGGCACGGTGCCTACACATGTAGGTACTGGTGAAAACTACCTACACAGCATCAACAACAGGATGCATCACTGATCTGGAGGAGATGAAGCAACAAATCCCACGTCCCCAGTACCAAAGCATCGAACTTTGGCACAAGACATCCGAAGGCACCTCTACAGCGGGCGAGTTCGTGGGTCGATCCGCGCAGGAATCCCCCAGACATCGCATGATAAGCAGCCATTCACGGCTCCTGGCCTCATACACAGCTCGGGAGCAGAGAAACGCTAAGATCCAGCTGGTACCAGCGACGAAGAAACCAAAAGGAGGGAGAATAGAGAGCAGAGAGGGGTCGATCGGTACCATCCTGGACGTCCTCGCCGGCGCCACGCTCGCCAAAGACCTGCGAGAACCTCCAGTCGAGCGGCACCTGGGGGGACGGGGCCGGGGCCTCCGTGGGCTCGGGCGCCGCTGCCCCGTTCATCGTGTAGGGCTGGATGGATCGGACGCGCGGGCGCGGGCGCGGGCGGGAGGAGGCGGGGCGGGATCGGTGCCGGGGTTCCCCGGCGACGGCGAGGGGGGTGGC